>NC_051444.1:6923083-6938612 GCF_001649575.2 Kryptolebias marmoratus
GATTGTTTTCTGCACGTTTTTCCTTCCTTCTATTATCAATAATAATTCATACACGGAATGCGGCGATAAACACGACGAAAACCCCCTTTCCGGGCTGAACTGGAACGCAAATAAATCGCGATCACACAGCGTTTGTTGCCTTTGATAAATTCCATGCGAGAAAGAAGAAGAAGGGGTAAAAAAAAATAGGGGGTAGAAAAACAATCAAAAGCGGGTTAAATCTATGCGGGGAAAGAGCGCACACACGGCCGGATGAGACGCTCGGACTGAACGGCTGTGCTCTCCTCTCTCCTCGCTGTTAATGCTCTCCCTTTCGCGCTCTCATTTGCTCCGAAACGGCAACTAAATTCAAACAAATCCAATTGCAAATCTGTCAACTGCTAAAAGCAAAGTCGCGCCGCCTCTTCTCCTCTTGCTTCCAGTTTTGTGTGCCGCGCTCGTCTCTCTGCCGCTGCTGAATAAATGCGCGCAGTTTCCAGAGACCCTCGGATTCCCCTGTTAATTAAATCAATTCATTATGCTCAGATCTGATTAGCAGCCCTTCCCCCCCTCTTTGAATCAATTATTCAATACACAAACATAATTGCTTGTGCCAGAGGTGTCTAAGTATTAGCTTATTTAACTCCAAGGACACTAATTACCCCTAGGGCAAGGGAACTTTTCTCATTAATTCTGACAAAACACAAAAGCACAGCTAAGGGAAAGTGAGTGTGTGTGCGCGCGCGCGTGCGTACGAGGCTGCCTGCCAGTCTGAGCGTGCGCGAGCGGGAGGGAGCGCGCGCATGCACGTGGGGTTGTATTGACGCGTGCGCACGCACTGAGGGAGAGTGATGCTGCTCCGTCGGTGCCGGGTAGACTTTGAGTAAACATAAAACGCGCTTGTTGTTTTCTTCCTCTACTTACTTTTCCTCTGCAGAATTGAAACCATCTAATTGCGGCCTATTTAGCTGTTAATTAGTGTCCAGACACAGTTATCATACAGGCTGCAGATAAACAGTCGGTTTCAAAAGAGACGAGCAGAACAGATGGGCCGCGTTTTTGATTAGTGGGTAGATAGAAGGTTCAGCTTCAAATCTGGTAATATAATTGTTGCCTGTTATTGCCAAGATGAAAGTGTTGCTGTTTCATGGTGGAGCCTTAAATAGCACCACTTTCACTTGCCCTGCGGAGACTGTTAACCAATTAAGGGTGAGATCCAACAAAGATTAGCCATTTAGGAGAGTGGAGTGGAGTACAGCTACAATAATGCTGGTTTGTCAACGGCCAGCAGGCTGTCTGTGGTGTGAGCTTGCTCAGTCTGTCCCTGCCTTCTGTTACATTTTGCACCACATATTACACCCTTTAAGCACATTACCCTCACTGTTTCTTTATAACCAAACAACTGTGATAAGTTAAAAATATACGAGTGCTCAAAATTTTTAAGACTTGCATAAAACCGTTGTTTTTAGTGCTAGAACCACATCTGTGAACTATATTTCTCTAATGGGGTGTAGGTTAAAAATAGATTAGAACTCCAGCGTGTAAGTGTGACTATTTTGAGTTAAACCACACTGCTATGTTTTTATGGATTCTGTTTTAACTTCAGTGTATGAACTACATTTGCCTTGCAGTTTAATAATGATCCTGCTCTGCGTTTAAAATAAACATTTTACTGGTCTCTCTAAATTGATCACGTGCCACAAATCTAACATCTAAAAGCTTGCTGCGTGGTGGGGTAATTTCAGTCCTCAAGGCAGCAGGCTGCGGTAAGATTGGGTTGGCCCTGAAATCAATGGTCTGATCCCTCTCCGTCCAGCTTTCTGGCTGACATGCTTGACTTTTCGTCTCCACGGTCACATGGATTGATGACTTATGACCAAGAATGTATGTCTGCTGACCTATAGAACTGAGTGAGTGACACATAATTAATCCAATCACACAGAAAACAGAAGGAAAAAAAAGGTTGGAGAATGGTTTGGTATCATCAGGGCTCCACTTCAAATAGCCATTTAACATTTAAATCTGGAGATCATTCAGTGAGGGCCTGTGAATTGGGTTACGGGTATGAGGAGTTGTGAATTTACAACAATGACATATGTTGTGTGGTGTACCAGTGATAAGTTCAATTAATAAAGTTTTGTGTGCATCAAAGTGTTACCTGTATTTTTACCTCAGTTGGACTGCTTAAATAATGAAAGTTCATTGAAGGAATGCATATTCCCCGGTGCTGTGCATGACAATTTTAAACTAAGATATTTTGTGATCTGTTAGCTCTCAGAAGATGACTCTCAGCAACTGCCATGCCAACTATGAGCTCAATATCACTTAAACTGGCAGAGTTATAGCCATTTTTGTGTTTGTTAAGGTTGATTAACTGTGGTGGCTACCTTGAATTGGAATGAATCCAAAAGTTAATCAGTTGTAGATGTACATTTAACAATTACTTTCTGAAAGTCTCATTAAAATATATCCACTCGTTCATGAGGTATTTCTCTAACGGACAGACAACTAAAAACAGACACAATTACTTGATTGCCTGCCTTTCATGGTAGCAGGCAGTAATAATTATATGAGAGCATGAACAAGTTTCACAGAGGCTCTTAATAAAGAACTTCTCATCAACACAAATCACCTGTGAGGGAAGTCACAACTTGTGTTTTTGTAGGTCAGGATGTACATCTAAGCCCCCTCAAAGAGTCTTAGGTGCCTACCCTTTCCCACTCCACATCCAACACCTGGGTCAGTGAATACTAGAAACAGGCCCCTGAGCAGGCCTTTCTGATTCACGGTTAATTAGAATTCATTTCTAAGCATGCATTAGCCATGCCCATCTATTTATGGGCGGCTCTCAAATGCAGCCACTACAAAACAGTGCACTGTAATTAACCCCACCTAATCAGATAGCACACTTGTGTTGTGTTCCTGTTCGTCCTCAGGCACACAGCCGTTGGACAGAGGTTTCAGGGAGACGATGAGCCCATTCTATAGTTCAGAATGGCTAAGCAGATTAAAACCTCATATCAAACATGATATTTACAGGCAAGCCTTGGTGGAGAGTGCTCCTTTTATGTGGAATGGGGGGAGAGGCTTCAGGGCTGGGCTTTTAAAGCCATGTCCCTTAATTGTATTCTGCCTAAGTGGAATGAATGGTGCTTTTTAATCAGACTACTGACGTCGCTGCATGTTGTAAAAGTATAGAGTCGGCCCCTGATAGCTAAGATGCTGAATGATATTCAGGCCTTCCAGGTTCCACCTATTTTCACATGCATTTTGGTACCATGCTGACACCTGTAAGCACCAGCATTTCTTCCTTCATATGTTTTTGCTATAGAAGAAAGTCAGTGTGCAAAACATTTTATCCGTATATACCTAGAGCTGATCATATATGTAATTTACAGGCAGACATTTAGTTATTCCTTGTGATTTTATGCTAAAATCTCAAAAAGAAGAAAAGTAGTTTCATGTAACAGTAAAACATGATGTACACTAAGATTTAAGGATCTGCTCCTCCTAGTGGTTGAACTTGGCTACATTTTCCCCTTAGAAATGTACACAAATGGCTTTGATAGAAGAGGTTTAACACATCACATAATAAATTGTAACCACTTTTCATTCTCTTCTTCATGCAGCTCCTCGCCGGGTGGGTGGAAAATAAGAATCATCGCAATCTTTTTGATGTGACCTGACAGGCTCAGCATATAGAAAGTAATAAAACCAGTTTAAGCCCTGCTGTTCACCTAGTCAATTTGAATTTCATGACCAATCAAATGTAGACAAGGTGTCACTTGGTGGGTAGGGAAGAGGGGAGAGTGAATCCCTTTCCCAAATAGCTAATCCAACTTTAATCCTAGTCATTAGGAATTAGACATGCCGAGCTGTCCGGCCGTGCCTCTAAATTACAATCAAACGGTTACCAATTACACAAATTATTGATGGTAGATTCTCTTTTCAACTGCAAATTAAGGCTATTAAGGAAGGCTCCTTTTTAATGCAAAAGTGACTAATTAACCAGCGGATAGAAAATCTGCTGCCCAGATATCAAAAAGTTCTCAGCACACATTGCAGAAACACAAGGGAACCAATTAGTTTAATTATCAAAACAGCTAATTAAAATTGCACAGTTCCTAATTAGTTCTTTGCTTTTGCCTCTAATTGACAGCATGGAGATAAATGGGCTGCCGATGAAAATGGGGAGAGGAGAAAAACAGGAGAAACTTCTGCAGAATATTTATGCTGACTTTATCTCCGTCTGTGTGGCAGCCCTTGAAAGTGGAAAATTAATGACCTTAATTCCCAAACTGTTTTTCCTCTAACGGTGCTCCCCTCTGTGCTCCTGGTGCATGCTCCTTTGTATAGGCCTGCCACCCTGCCAACTGCTGGAATGGGAAAAAGGGGGTACTTGGGGGTGGGAAGGAGCCACGATTCTCCTCCTAATGTGACAGCTCCAACCTAACAATGGAGAAAGATGAAAGAATGGAGCAGATGTAACCACTGGGAGCGTTGCATCATGGGACTGCAACTCTGTCACACTGTTTTTTTTTTTAAAGAAAAAATAACAGCACTTCTATCATCTACGGGGACAATAATTTGTCCCATGAAAAGATGAAACTCTGCTGGGACAGAGATAAAAAGACATTTAATGTCCCAGAAACACTTTATGGTTTTTGATTTAAATTTTAAATTGAATAATTCCATGCATTTCAAGTCAGCTGCCTTTGAAACATTTCACAAACATGGATTTGTTGATGTTGCCAAGTGGTCTAAAGACTGGAAATACATCAGAGAACCTACTGTTATATCTTCCAGATTTATTGTTATGGTTCTCACTCCTTATTGGTATGATATTTTTAAAGGTCCTTGAAAATAAAGAAGAAAAATGGATCCTGTTTGAGAGAACTGCTACACTACCAAACCTGAACGACAACCATTTAGCTCAAAGGATTTTGTGCTGGAGACTCTTGTGTGCTTTTGTGTGTGCGCGGTTGCCTTCTCTGTTGTCTGTCCTTCTGGCAGGCATCATTTCTTTGTCTGTTCCTGCAAGGCCATCCTTGTCATGTGTAATCCTGTCCCTCTCTCTGGATGCAAGTAACATGTGGGTCCTCTTGGCACATTAGTAGATAACTATCAACTAATCGGTTTACTTTTAGGACTGTGTTAAAATGTAAATTACATTAACGCTCAAATTATGCATCCTACTACGCAGATAGGCTGGACCAGAGGCCACATAATGCTGGGATAATTCAGTTAGTGCCTTCTACATGCAGTGTAAATGCACTGATTTCTCCTGCTCTGGTTCAAATAAAGGGCGATACGTCAACCGGTTGGTGTCTGGAAAACTCGAGGAGTTTTCTATGAGGTGGAGAAGAAAGCCATTTTTGGAGATTCTTGTATAAAAGGCAGAAAGATGACAGATATCTTTTGGATTTCTTTCCTCTAACTTAGATGAAGGAGCATTTTGCTTCATGTGCATTTAACATTTTACTCATCTATCAGTTGATATTAATTTATGTGTAATTTGTACGAGCAAATTGCCTGAAGTGGGCTCCACAACATTCAAAAAGTGATTTATCTGAACTCATCCTATCTGTTTTAGAATTACACCCTGAAGAGGCTGGTTTGTTGCAAAGCCTTGGCCTGGAGGATCTTGCTGCCCACGACTAACAAACACACGCCTACCACTAATTGATTGTCTTGTGTTTTATTTATGGTGCAGTAGTAATTAGTGGACAGCATAATGTAAGCCATTCATTAGCACCTGGCTACCGCTATGGATTTCAGTGCTTTGTCTCAGATGCACACATCATTAGGGAGAAACAAAGACTGGAATTTATTAGCACGGCTTCTTATAAATATTCTTCAAGTCAGTGTGCCTTTAAGGAAAAACACAGGCCTGTAAACTTTTGTCAGCATTTGCTCACTGATTCCATTTTCTGCAGAATATGTTAAGGAAGAGCAGTATAAATTTAATTTTAATTGTTTTGTACACACGCCAGTGAAAAGGAACTGATTGGATACAGTTCAGAGACAGTATATTAATACGTTATTTTCATATGTTAATTGCTTTGCATAATCTCTGCCTTTGCTTGGTTTGGAAGTACCTGGCATCGAAAAGGGGGCTGAAGAGAATAGAAGACCCCAATTTACATAATACCAACTCCTCTGAACATTAAATAATGATGCATCTGCAAGCTAAAGGTGTGTTCAGTTAGCAGATAGCACATCTTTATAATTTATAGTCCAGCTGTTTCCATGCTTTTGAGTCCATTTTCCTCTCTGCCTGCTTTTAATGAAATCTTGTTGCTGGAGAATTGACTGGAATGAATTGAGATTTTAATCCCATTGACTTTCTAGCATGGAAATACACACTGGTAGGAACTTATAATGGTGGGCTCTGTAATCAAAGACACTTGTATTCAGCTCTATACAATAATGAATCTCATCAAATGTTAAAGCTTGGGTTGTGTGCGTGGGGCTCAAATTTCAAGGTTTTTGACCATCCCCATTTGAGAAATTCCTGAGGGACTGTGTGATTACTCAAGTTTAGCAGTTTATTGCCTCATCTTTCAATAGCCGCTGAAGCACAAAATTCTCATCTAGGTTGCTCTTTTTTTCTCTCCACTTGAAGAACAGGCCAATATAGACTGCAGAACAGCTGCTCAGATCCCGAGGAATTGCTGTTGGCACTGCAGCGTTATTAGCTGCCACCATCACTGTCCATTCACTGCGTCATTTAAAGAACGAGGACTAAATTTCATGACCAAAATCATTGGTGTGACTTTAATTGTCAGAGCTGGATCATCTACAGTGGCACAAGACCACAAGTACAAGGCCTAAATGCGTATCTTTTTAGTGAGAACTGACAATGAAATAAAGCACCGTGCAAGTAAAAAAGATATATATTTACAAGGTTTATTGTATAATTACAAGTTTTATTGTTTAACGTAATTTATGTAGCACTGACATTTTACAGAATTTAAAATTGCCAATTATTATAACCCTAATTTCAGTTCAGTTCCATTTATTGACAAAAACAGAATATCAAACAGATCTGATTCAAATCAAGTTGCAAATGATCAAACTCAGGAAAACAACTGAATTCAACACAGTCAAATTCACAATAAAATCCAATTACAAACAATTCAATTCATACTAAATATAATGCAATTTAAAAGAACCAGTTCCAGTCAATTATAAAATGAGTTAAAATGAATTATAAAAAAAGTTGTCTATTTGAGGACTTTTCACTTGGATTCAATACCCCTTCATTATGAAATAAGACATCTTTTCATCAATGAGGATATTTTAAATGTTCAAAAATTTTAAAACATCACTATAATACAGGCTGCGATGGACTTGTGACCTGTCCAGGGTGTCCCCCACCTCTCGCACAGTGACTGCTGGGGATAGGCACCAGCTCCCTGTGACCCGGAATGGAGAAGCGGGTAAAGAAAATGGATGGATGGACATCTAAAAAAACTAACTGGGCACCTAAAGGGTAACTGGGTCCACTCTGGATCAGTTTTAGGGTGGTTCTCATAAGACTTTTAAGGGGTTTGATTCCCCACCCTTGCAGTGCGCCAAAGTGTCCTTGGGCTCAAAGCTGAAACCCCCACCCAATCCTCTTCCTTTGCTAATCAGTATATAAGAGCAAATAACACTGAGAATATAATAAAGAAATCATTGTAAAATGCTTTGTAGAAAATCAGGTTAAAAAATGCCTTTTAAACACGCTGACCACTTATTAATGACTACTTAGCCTTACATTGCAATTTATTCAACAAACTGCACATTTTTATTTTATTTTTTACCAAATTTATTTACTTTTGTCCTGTTTCAGTCTATTTCCTCTGAACATTGGTCACACAAGCATGATTGATGTGATGCTGTTTTATATTTGAATGACTAAATGTGACCTTTGAGATTAGAGGAGAAGTTGCTTCCAGGGGGGCTGAAGAGAGTCCCTGCTGCTATGAAGCTCATGTCCCTTTGATCCCTCTGTAATGAGACTAACACCAGGCGTTGTGGTCACTGAACACATTGACACACCACCAGAGAGCAGACGGCTCTACTGCCTGCTACTAGAGGTGGTTGTGTGTGAATGTGTGTGTGTGTCTTCAGGTTGCGCCTGGAGACATTCAATATATCCACTGGGGTTTAGTATTTGACTATAATCCACTGCTTCATGCAGTAATTTGCAGTTAACATACCATATGAATGATGTATGCAAATGCTCCCCATTTGTCATGCCAATTAAAAAGTCTCATGCGGCTGAAGCACTCACGACACGTCTCGTTTTCTCCACACAGGCAAAGTTAAATCAGTAAAAGTAAAGTTGCATTTGTGTCTAGCTGAGCAAAAGTTTTTACTCGAGATGTTGGAGGGCATTCCCTCTGACCTGAGCACCACTCTAGTGAAAGCCAGCTCTCTTAGACATCTTTAGAGATCCACTGAAGATCAATCATGACCGGGGCCGTCCCCACGAGACCCTTAGTAACAACCACTGATTGCTTTCTGCTGTGCAGGCCGTTAAGTGGAGTCTGGCAATGGCTCCTGGACAACACTTAACAATCAATCAGAGGACACAACCACTTCTCATTGCATCCCAGTTCTTCCCCTGCATTACACACAAACAATAATTCAGGTGGACACAAGTGACACTTAAGAATCACAGCCGAAGCATGCCCCATGATTTAGCTGGAGAGGGATATGCTGAACCGCAAGAAACTTAAGCTACCAGATTTGCAAAAACCCTCCAACTGAGATGACTTTACACCCATCACCATTTGCACCAAGCTATAACAAAATGACAGACTGAATCTGATCTTATCAAGGGTGTTTAACTACCCAAGATTACCAGTTTGACATTGACAATGGAACATGAATGCCATCTCTGTCAATACTTAGAGGAGCTCAAAATCTCATTACACCACCAAGGATATGAAACATTTTTGTAAAAAAAAAAAGAAAATACTGGCTTGGACTTCAAATGTTACAAATATTTTAAGCATTTTGTGAGATCATCTATTTACCAAGGACAAACTACACAAAAGGTAGAAGAATATAAACATCATAGAAATGAGAAACAGTCTCTACAGTGCTTCATGTATTTTCAGTATAACTAAATATGTGGCAGAAAGTCTGACAAAAAGGCCTCGACTTAAAGTTTGCCTATTGATTAAGGATTCCATTGACTTAATGAACCTTCAATCCTCCATCAGATGACTGGCCAATATATGCACTAATCTCTAGAACGGATGTCTGGCTGTGGTTCCTTTTAAATGAATTGATCTACTCAGCTCGCCCCAAATGGGGAAATGGGCAAGTATTGATATGATTCTGGACATGGTGATGGATGTGTACGATAGTAAAACACAAGCTACATGGGTCAGTAAGCAGAAATTCAGAGGAAACTTTTAGCAGTACTGTATAATAGACAAAGTGATGTGACATTGTGCCAGTGCCAAATCTCAATCCATCTGTTTGTTGCCTTGTTTTAAAAAGAAAACAAAGATTTAACATACAAAATTTTAAAAACCACAGTATTTATTTGAGTATTTTCAAGACTGGTAATGTTTAACTGTCAATTTATTTTTGAAATTATTTAATATTCCCAATATTTCCTTTTGATTTCCCCAACTTTTTTGGCAATATAATCCATCTGGTTTTAGAAACTTAGGTGAGATTTTTTTTATGGCTTTTTTTTTTTTTTGTGAAAGTCTACAGTAAATCCCAAGCTTCACAGGGGCATCACAAACACGTCACAAACGTTTAGTATGATACTCAGTTAGTGCAACAAATATTTATCTGAGTCAGATTATACCCAAGGGAGATGGAGATGTCTGCATTCACCCCCTGCCTTTGTCGTTTCCCTGTTGAGAGAAATGCATGGCTCATTGTTTTGGCAACAGTTAGAACTTCTAACTGTTCACGTCTCACAACAGAAAACCATTGTTCAGTCGCTTCACAATAATAAGTGTGGGTGCCATGAATAATCACCAGTGTGTTAGCTAGCTGTATTGTGATCCACAACACTGGTGAGGCCTCAGATGGCATCAAATAATTTTGCCTGTCTTCCCCTCTGAGAGCAACACAGCCTGGAGTGTTTGATGTCCCTTTGGTTTGTTTCAACAGCAGAAAGGCATTCTGAGAAAATTGAAACAACCTATTTCTTTGTCTGATCTTCTGCTGTACAAGGTTGTCAAACGTGTTCAATTTTTCTTTGACAAACAGTAATGAATCAGATGTGCAGGTCAAAGGCCTTGACAAATTTGAACCCTTATTTTATAAACTAATTTCTAGTTGGATAAGAAAATAATGACTCAAAAAATCCATCATAATATGTAGAGATTTATTTATAATTCAAAAGTCTAAGGTCTTTTATAAGCCTGACACTTAAGATGATTCTTGTTTTCTTGGTATCATAGCCATTAAAGGACTCAGAGTGACATCTTATAGCATATAGTTTGCTACATGATGTGTACTTATGACATGCAACTCAGAGGTTGAATTATTCACAAAGTATATACACCATACTTTGTAAAGATCTGTGATTCAAAAGGCAATAATCAATTAATTGTACTTCATGGAATTTAAATGCAGAAAATTTAAAACATGTTGTGACAAAAAGTGGTTTGCTTTGCGTCGCTACCTTAGTAGAACCATTAGGAGCTGTCTGCAAGGACAACATTACATTCTGAACAAAAGTACAAATGCACATTTGTTTTTGCTCCCATTTTTCATGAGCTGAATTTATAGATCTAAAACCTTTTTTATGTGCAAATAGGGCCTTTTTCACTCAAATATTGTTTGTAAATTTGTGTAAATCTGTGTTAGTGAGCACGTCCTTTGCCGAGATCCTTGTATTATGTTTAATATGCAGACATTAAAATGGCAAAATATTTTTGGATTTAATTATCCTTTAATATGTGATGCTAAGCTCTACAGCACCATAACAAAACACTAGCAATCATTAGCCAACATAGTAGCAAACTAACACACCAGCTCAGTTCTGGTTCTTCTCACAGCACAAATTCAGATCTCAGTGATGACCAATGGATACACCACCTTCAATGTTTAGAGATCAATGGATGTGCAAGCTCTGAGAAGATTAAAATATTTGTTCTGATGTAAAAATTGGGGTTCAACTGAGATACAGACACATATTTAGAATGAGGAAATGGATGAGTCCATTTTCTCCTTTTTGGACTATTTGTTTTGGTTTATGTAATAATTTGCATTTAAAAACATTTAGATTTGAAACAAATTGTGATATTCTCTACAGTAAATAGGCAAGCTATGATTTTAACATGTTCCACCAAAATGATTGATCAACAAAACAAGTTTAAAACAACAACAAAAACACTTATTAGTAAGTATGGGCACACACTTCCAAATATAATATCATTAGCATTTCCCCCTTGGACCAGATGTTATTTTCTCTTGGGGAAAGAGTTAAGCTATGATCCACTTGACATTTGAGCTGTCATCCCAGATTTTTTAAACACTCATATGCGTCATACACAGGAAATGCAAAAGGACGACTTAATGAGCTGTTGCCAATAAACCTAAAAGATGCATAAAAATTGGAATTGCCATTGTTAAACACCTGGACTTCAAGGGTCTGGAATTTAGTGTGGCAGAAGTCAATAAACATCTGCTTGATGGGCCATTTTCAGCTCTCTGTTTTTTTTCTTTCTTCTTTTTTTGCTTGAGGTGCAGCATTATGCACAATTACTCTGTGTGAAACACTTTGGAGACAAGGCCAAATAATTTTAAGGTCATTTAGGTAAAATAAGAACTCTGGCACCAAAAAAGTATCTTAAAAGCAATCAACCTGTATATGAATGCCACTCTCTAAAATGTTACACAAATAAACATCTTTCAAACATGTATTGGTGAACCACTTTGCCTCAGTCAGTGCCTGTTTTAGTGTGAACCAGGAAAAGCCAAAGCTGAATCCTCTCTTCTTCCTTCACCCTGCTCTCTGACAACAGTGGAAGAAAAAAACTGAGATAACATCATTGACAGCTGAGTGCTTGCAAACAGTCAAACTGTTCACATTAATGTACATCTCCTCCTTTATTTGTGGCAATGCACAGTGGTGCAGAGCCAACCCAACATCATGGCAAAGTTTATAATGAACTGAGTATGCTTTGTGTCTTTTTGGTGTGACAACTCAGCTATAGCAGAAAACAGAGTGGATGTACAGTACTGTGCAAAAGTTTAAACAGATGTGGAACAATATTGTAAAGTAAGAACGCTTTCACAAATAATAGTTTATTTATTTATTTATTGTTATTACCAAAATGTAGTGATAGAAGAGAAGAGGAATCTACAAATCATTCAAGCCAATCAAGATTTTGCATGACCACTTTTTGACTTTAAAGCAGTAACTGTTTTTCAAAGTCCACTTGCACTCTGCAGGTAGGTTTTTCTTTTATGGTTATAGGTTGGCTCAAACCTTAAGTAATCCCAGATACAACTGATGTTGCAATCAGGGCTCTGCTCGAGCACTACCATCACTTCCAAAACTTCTTGGTCTTTATGCTTATTTGGGGTCATTGTTGTTCTGCAAAAAACATTTAGAGGTCAAACACTTTCCTGATGGTTCTGCATGGTAGATAATTATCTACTTGTATTTCTCAGCCCTACAGGCAACATTAATTCTGACAAAATCCCCAACTCTGTTTGCAGAAATATAGCCCCAAACCTTCAGGAAACGTCCATACTTCACTGTTGCCTGCAGATACTCATTATTATACACTCTCATTATACACTCTCCTGCACTTTTTTAAACAAACTGCCTACTGCTATAGAAAAGTCTTTGAAATTTTGACTCATCAGACCATAGCGATATCTACCTTTTTTGACATTTGTCTGCAAAAAATGTGCATAGTTAAGTCTTCTTTTTCTTTCTGCTGTTCCCTTTTCAGGGGTCACCACAGCAAGTCATCCTCTTCCATCTGTCTTCTGCATCCTCTGTCCTCACTCCAACTACCTCCATGTCGTCTCTAACTGCATGCATATATCTCCTCTGTCTTTTTCCTGGCAGCTGCATCTTTAACATCCTTCTACCAATATACCCACTGTCCCTCCTCTGCACATGTCCAAACCATCCCAGTCTGGCCTCTCTAACTTTATCTCCCAGTCCTTCAACCTGTGCTGTACCTCTGATGACTTCATTCCTAATCCTATTCATCTTTGTCACTCCCAAGAAGAACCTCAACATCTTTAGCTCTGCCACTTCCAGTTCTGTCTCCTGTCTTTTTGTCAATGCTACTGTCTCCAAACCATTCAACATAGCTGCTCTCACCACTGTCTTGCGCAACTTTTCTTTGGTCTTTGCTGCCACCCTTTTGTCACAAAATGCATGTGACTTGTCATTTGGCTATATTATACCATCAGAGGTTTGGCTTTTTGGTTGGAAAACTTTCATGAAGACCACTTTTGAGCAGATTGCTCCAGACAGTAGATGGGTGTACCTTGAATCCTCAAGTTTCTGTCAGTTCTGAGCTGATGGCTCCACTGAACATCT
Source organism: Kryptolebias marmoratus (assembly GCF_001649575.2). Lineage (NCBI taxonomy): Eukaryota > Metazoa > Chordata > Actinopteri > Cyprinodontiformes > Rivulidae > Kryptolebias > Kryptolebias marmoratus. The sequence goes on from NC_051444.1 coordinate 6,936,597, forward strand.
TCTGATTTTGAAAGGAAATAAGCATGATGTGTCTCTCATTGACTGCTCCAAGTTTTGCTGGGTGACCACTGTTTCTAGTGTCTTCAATGTTACCCGTTTTATTTATTTACCATTATTATTTATTCAGGGCTAGAACCCTCTAGCCCTGAACCAAACCAAGATAAATTGTTGTTTGAGATATAAACAGACTCAGACACAGCCTTTGTTACCATCAGTTGTTTTAAACAATCAGTGATTATTCTTACTTTGACAGAGATAGGCAACATCTTGCCACAGTTGTTACGACATCTAGGTCTACAAAGAAGACAGAGCTGTAAAAAAGTAAGAAACAGATTGTTCCTGTGCAATTTGAAATTTGTTTTTTACATATATTAATCAAAAATTACAATAAGCATTTACCAGAAACCCTTTTGTTTTTTCCAAAAAGAGCAATTCAGTCACATTTTAATGTGTTTATGTTGTAAAATACTCAATCACACTTTTAAACAAGTTTCTTAATCATAATGCTGTCTTATACAACTATAATATAAATTAGTGTATTCACAAAATATTGTACTTTAATCTAGAAGCTGAGCATTTATTGATTGTGAGTCCAGCTTACGTTTCTTAACCCAATGTTGTAGGGGTGTCTCAAGCAGCCTTATTGTGCAAGTGTGTGCACATGCACATGGGTTTGCGTGTGCGTTTTCCACTGAGGACATCTTGAGGAGCAAACCCTGTTCACAGTGTTGTCACGCATAGTCTCCACAGACTGGCTGAATAAGAAGAACAACAGAATTTCAACTGAAGAGATCAATTATAGATAGAAGAAAATGAATAGGAAAAGTAATTTAATTTATTATTGACTTGATGTCTTATATCATGTACAAAAGCAAATGAAAAATTAGATTGTGCATTTGGATGAAGTTTGATTTAAAGAGCTTTAAAATTATATTTAATTAAACAAAGGGAAAAGTGTCATGGGTATATGAAGTTTTACTGGGAAGAGTAAATTAATGATCACATTTGGGGATATAGAAAATAATGTGCCAAGCTAAACCTTCTGTCTTGCCTTTGTCAAATTAGATCGACAGATTGGAGAAAATGTTTTTCAGCTTTCTTCACTGTTATGAGCTTTCTAGTTCTTATCTGTTATAAAACTTGTTACTAATAGTGTAGAAAAAAGAAATGAAGAATTGCAGTTCCTATTATGCTATTGTCTAAAACCCCTTTCCACATATGTGTCATGTGTGAAATCACCAAGGTGGAAGTTGACTCTCCACAAAAACATGTCTAAAGATGACTTTAAGAGGAGTTTGTTTTTGCATCCATATTGTGGAACCATACTGTTTTTGTATTAGGATTCACAATTATTTAGAAATAAGACAAAAACAATTATTTTCTTTTTGGGAAAAGCTGCCTTGATACTCAGTTTTTTTCAAGCTTTTTTATTGAGTACATTTTAATGTTATCATGTGAGCATTGTTACACCCTTGTAACAAAGCTGCAGTAAAAGTTAAGTTTATTTTGTAGTAATAAAAAAATTTATTAGAAAATCCAAACATGTGTTTGTTGTGAGAGCAAGCAGTTGGCCTGACAGTTTGGAGACTATTCTATTTAATGCAAAAAGGTGACTCATTTCTCATTTAACTTGGATAAATTCTGTGATATCCACCAGACATCAACTCAGAGTCTGAATAAATTCATATAAGTCCAGCTGCAATAAGCACAATTAACCATTTTACCAATTTCTGTGTAATATTTTAATGGACAGACAAAAAAGGACAGACAAAAGCAATTACCTGTTTCTTTCTAGGGAATCTATGCCCTTACACCATTGTTGAGGGAGGTTTAAATTTATCAGACTGCCACACTGTGAGGATCTGGGGTTGGCTCCGCCTTCTAGGCAGTGCCACTAATCATTCCTCCACAGGTGTTCCAGTTTCCACTGACGAGACCAGCTGGTATTTAAGCAGCAGGCTAGGATCAGATCTTCGCTGGAGCATCAAACCTTCTGGTTAGATTCTCCGCCACAGC
>NC_051444.1:6951090-7081258 GCF_001649575.2 Kryptolebias marmoratus
ACTTGTGCTCTCGAGCTAATCGTATTCTTTGTCTTGTGCCTACGACTCAGGTTCTTGCCACGTCACGACCGCGGGTCGAAGAAGACTACTTACCTGGATACTCATGGACACATACCTCGCTGCCACCTGGCTCGTCTTGAGGAACCTCTGGAACTACTTCATTCCACCTCGACGCCTCTACCTCCCGCTGGTACCTGTAAGCAAATAAGAGACGTTATAACCTTCGCAACCATTGTGGAAGCCAACCTGTACCCGAGACTCACCCAGTTTCCCCTTCCCTTGCAGACCCCCACTGGAAAGGATCCCTGTACATAACCTTACTTGTAAATAAACGCACTTACCTTAATCCTGGTTCACCGTGTTTGGTCTTGGTATTGCTCTATGGACGGATTCCCTCGGGTTTCTGACACACACACTGTTTTTAATGTCTCTCATGTACAGACATGCAAAACGTGCTAAGAAGGTTTTGAAAATATTAGCTTAACCTACTAATGAACAACAGCTAGGATCATACCAAACCAATGGTTTTAAAATAAAAAATGTTATTAAACAAAAGTCATTTTTAAAAGATTTGAATGGAATTGTAATCCTAAGAATCTGAGTGGAATTAAATCATGTTCTATCTGATGATTCACAGTGAAATGTAGTGTTTGTAATCTGCTAGCTCGCACTTACTGAGACTAGACATTGCTAGCAATAGCTAGTGATAAAACATGTAAACTTTTCAGTGTTTGATTTCTGTGGTCTTTGAAGAAAAATATAATTGTCTAAAATAAAAGCACCATAATTTTTAAGAAAGATAAAAGTCTTTCATGATCTGAACTTTATCATCTGTCCATTGTTTTTAAACTTTAAAGGCTGAATACCTAATGGAGAGTTTTGTTTATAGATGCACAAACAGTATCCATTGTTTTATGTAAAGTAGGTATGTTTTTGTCCTGTGGGTTTGATTTGATGTAAACTTGATCTCATTGTTTTGTCATTCCAACGAGCAAAATAAATGCTGAATTAAACATTTGACTTCAAGACTTTAAAAGCTGATACTCTGGTCACACAGCAGCCTCAGGAAAGTAAATACAGATTCTAATTAGGCAGAAAAACTTTAAAGCTGGATTTCACTTTCTCCTTTGCATGAACTGTGATGTAAAGAAGCCAAGGGACAAATACGGAGGAGAGAGGAGGAGCACAAGTACGAGAAGAGAAGGAGGAGAAATCAGGGAATTGAGGAATAATTTATATGAGAGCCTCCAATGGCAACTTTGGGACTCTGTATCCCTTTTGATTGTGTCGCCCGGTGTCTGGAGAGGCAGAATGCAAATGGAGCAGGTTTCTAGGTGAGGTTGGGTGCAGTCACAGGCCCATGTTGGGACTTGGTTATGCAGTTGCTAAACAAGTGTTCTTTCTCATGCTTGCCCCTGGGGCTGAGCCATATGAGTCCTATCATCTGCAGTGGTGTGTTACTTTTGCAAAAATACTGAAGTTTGCAGCTGGTATTTATAAGATAAAAGACCTACTTCGGGGAATGTCAGAATTAGTTATTTTTCTTCCAATTAATTTCTGTTGCAAGTACAGTTTCATGGTCCCTCTATGAGCTCCCTTGTAGACTGATTTGGTGCTCTGTTTTTTTGCATGCCAGTCGATGTGTCAAAACTCAAGAAGTATGTGATTTTTTTATTATATTTTGGTGTTTTCTGCAAATAAGCATACTTCAAGAAGCAAAGATAAAAGGATCTTCACTCAAATTTAGATGTACTCTTTAAGAATAGATGTTCTCTTAGCTAATCTAAGAAATGCTTAGACACTGACCAGAATCCTTGATGTATTAAGAAATACTGTGTTGACTAATTGACAAAATCATTGAAATGTAAAGATAAAATCCTCAGTGTAATTGAATGTGAAGCATCATTTATCTATAGATTTGCACCAGACTTTTTTATTGAGTGGCTTTTGCATGCCTGAAGCATGCTTTGATAAACTGACCCAAATTCTTGTGGGGAACATACCACTGGCCATTCAAGTCTACGATTTGAAGTTTAACAAATTTTCTAATCATGGGAGTGCAGTACTTAAATTTCTCTTCATTGTGTAGAAGGGAAAAGCTGCATGTTGTCAGGCAATGCTGCCTGCAGCCCTGGAACAGAATAAGGTGCTAATAAAAAATGTGTGACTCTACTAATGAATACAATTCTGCAGTTCTGCAACTCAAGCACTCAATTATCATAAGACATTTGCTAATGTGCTCATTCAAATGGGCAACACTTTGCTTGGAATAAACTGTATGGCTTAATGACTTGAGAAAAAGAGCCTGATGACATCCAGCTCTCTTATCAACACTTCCCCAAGACTGGCACGAGAGATGGTGGGTGGATATGATCAAACTGGCCCATAAATGAATCCATTTAATATTCATTGGTGTCTAATATGGCTACAGAGTCACTGAAATGCACCATTTATCTGTCAACTCTTCATATTTTTATACACTGATCCACATCCGAGTACAGACCAAGAAAACTGGCAATCTGAATGGAAGTCACTCTTCAGATCTAAGTGAAAGGAAGTGATGCCACTGCTCTTTGTTTGAACATCTGCTTGTGAAAGGGGACAAAAAGAATAAAGGCATTACAGGATATTTCCAAGCGCCTTTTGCTCTCAGTCTAAAATAGGTCTGCTCTGACAACCAACATCAAAGTAAGTCATTACGGCAGTATATGATCCATCCATTAGCTGCACACTCAACTTCCATGGCATTAATTGCTCTTTCAGTGCGCACATTGGCATACACTTCTTTGTACACGTGTATGTGTGCAGATACGCTAATGTGTATGTGAAAGGTGCATATGTGTGTGCCCTCACACACTCAAATGGCAAGTTCAGACAAGTAGAGGTGTAAAATTAAATCCCTCAGTGCAGTGGCATGCAGATGATGTGCTTCAATGGCCTAGCTGCTCTTTGCTCCATTGTAATTGAATAACCTACAGAAAAGTCATCACATTCCCACTCTGCTATTCCCTCTCTGTGTAACATGTAAAAAGTCCTCTTGTAACTACCTGGGAGAGCAACCCATCAACAGCTGTTAGAGCTGACTTGAAGGTTAAATATTAGGAAGGAATCCAATTTCTCTTGTCTATTCAGCTCAGCGGTGTGTTAGATTGCAGCTGGACTGTGCTTACGGAGTGTGGGATATGAAGTGGGCTAATCAATCCCCTCTGCTTCATTCTCAAATTCCTCTCATATCAGGTCCCTGCCCCCCGGGCAGGCCTTCTGCTTTCCGAAAGCCAATTCCACACGAAATAAGAACTGTGACCTGCAGCTAGAGGGTGAAGTTGAGTTTTCCCTTCATGATTAATCTCTTCTTGGGTGGTTTTCAGAAAAAGGAGAGGGGGGAGGATGGAGGGAGAGAGAGAGGGTGAAAAAATAAGAAAACATGCAAGTCGCTGCCTTGTGACCTGCAAGTTTTTTTTCCTCTGAATGAGCCGGGTGCACTGGAGCCTGCTTATCTCTCAAGAGAAAGACAGAATTCATTTTTTGACAAGGTTTCATGTTGACATTGAGAAAATAAACTACCTGATTTTATGGTTAAACCTCAGTTGTTATAATTATCATCTATACTGTGATGGCAATGAAAATCTGTGGGACATTGTTTACCTCCCAAAGCTTCCCGTTTGGAGCAGTTGGGTTTAAAACACAGAGTGGTTCAAGGCTTGAGAAACAATTGTTTTTTCTGAACCAGAAACTTTTAGATTTAATTTTATTGTGGAATGACAATAACATCATGAAGTGTATGAATAAAATAAATTTTAATAAATCAGTATATCAGCCAACAGCTTGCAACATTTAATAAATCAATACAAATTTTCATCACATGTCTCTAGCATGTAAACAAATGTCTGGACAGCCTAAAACAGAACAGAGTACCTTTTTTCATTGAACAGATGGGGCGCCATAGTTTGAGGGTAAAATGATATAACCTTAAAGTGCCAGTATCACATTTTTACAGGTTATAATGGCATCTGTCACTAAGAGTGGACCTGTCAGACATTACTTTCTTGCAGTTGAATTGCTCTTAATGGCTGTGTCTCCTGGTTCAGACTCACTTTTAGACACGGCGTGATGTCTGTCTGAGGAACAGTGACGTTAAAAGCATTCAGCTAGAAAAAGAGGGGCCATCTTGTGGTGCATTTTTTTTCTGCTATTGTCCTTTGTTCAATGAGTTAGCTTATCATCTTTGTTAAGGAAAAGCTCCCTGGAGGACAGACGGGGCTTCAATGTTAAATGGTCAACACTGAAAGCATCAGTATAGAAGAAATGGTCTCGCTCTGGGACTTTAAGAGGCCTCTGGAAATGTTTACATTTTTAATGCCATAATGATGACACCACATTCAATGAACATGTTTCACTTGCCCATCTAGTAAATTTTTTAAGTGTGTAAAACATTTCATTTGGAAAACAACAACCCATTTGCCCACTACCACCTACCGAACAAATTGGTCGAGAACAACAAAGTTCAATCTATCTCTGAGTACTTATTTTGTTTGTATGCTTTTTCTTTCCAGCTGTGGCACTTATGACAGTGTTTTTATTTTGTATAAATGTGTGTGTGTGTGGGGGGGGGGTGCATCAGAAATAAGGTATGTTGGCCCACTGGGAAGTGTGTGAAAGTGTTTTTTATAATATGTGGGAGACTAAATTCCTACAGCTAGAAGTACCTCTGTGCCATGCTAAACAGTGGGCACAGGCCTCAACACGCACACTAATGGAAGTCTGAAGCAGGTACGATGTCGAAGAGGTAAACAAGCATCTACCCACTGCTGGACCAAGGGCCTGCAAGTTTTTCATTAAAGATACATCACCTTTCTTAAGCAGTTCTTTTGTTAACAGCCATTGTGTTTTATTATATTTAAAAGCATTTGTTGGTGTATATCACAATATATTTTTCAAAAGCTGCAAAAGTCTTTTCTAATCAGCTTATAGGTGCTCATTGCAATGTCCTGAAGACTGGTTAAAAAAGAAAAATATAAAGAAAAAAACAAAAACTACAATCCCCCCTAAATTAACAATAATTTTTAAACATTTTAAAGCAATTTAAACACTGACATGGTGCCATATTTTGTTTTTATTTCTTTTTAAATTAATTTGGAAATTTTTTAGGCTTTACAGTGGAGAGAAATTAATTCCAGTTTAAAGCATTCAAAAAGTCAGTATGTTTGCATACAGACAACAGTGGGCTAAAGGTTATAGGGTAGAGAGGTGTGGGAGATGTGCAAATTGATAAATAAAATCTGGGTGACAAGGCGAGGCTTGGCAGGACTCAGACTCACAACGACACAACAAAGTTTTAAGGATTTTATTGCCAGGAAGCTGGAAGCAGGCTCAAAGTCTATGATCATCTCACTCACGTGATCGGCTAGTGGCGGGACCGGAACTGGTAAGTCCACTCTAGCTTGGTTTAGTGTTGCAGACCGGCTGGTCTGAAAGGGGCTGAGACGAGAGGGAAAGTCCAAGTCCAGGCGTGAGGTCGNTTACCAGTAGGTCAGAGTTCCGAAGCCAAAACCAGACAGGGAGAATCCAAAGGGCGAGGTCCAGATGAACGAAGCAAGGTCGGTAACGGGAGATCAGAATCCAGAGCAGTATCAGGCAGGGAGCAGGCAGGAGACAATGGTCAGGAAACAGGCAAGGGTCAAGATCAGGCATGAACATGAGAAGTACGCTGGACATTTACTTGCGGTTAGGCTTTCAATAATCTGGCACTGTGATCTGGGAGCTGTGGGTATTTATGGTGACAGGAACAGGTGAGACAGATGAAGCTGATTGCGTGGGCATGGCAACATAGGTGTGGCTTGAACTGTGGGACTGTGGAAAGTTATGTGACTGTGGCAAGAGGCGTGGCAGGAACAGATGGAGCTGTGACACTGGGCAAGCATCTTTAGCAAAGATGGTCATTTAAACCTGACACATCAGACTATTATTTTTTACCGTTTTAAGCACATCACCTGCCACCTTTGTATTCTTTAAACCATATATGGATGGATTAAAGAATCAATATATCTGTGAACAATGATACTAATGTAATATGCAACTAAGATGTGTAGGTTTTAATTGAACTAATTATGTTGACATAAAGATACTGACTGAAGTTGTGTGGGTTTGGTGGAACTCATGGCCTTTTTCTTTATAAGCAGCACAAAAGTTCAGACATGGTATTGAATGACGCAAATGATGATGTGGAAGACTGGCACTTTATCAAATGTTTTACTACGAGGGTGCATGGAGAGAGATGCAGCTAAATTCCTTCTCACCTCATTGTCCTTTTTGCAGAATGAAGGATGGAGTGCTGGAACTCTCCCTTTGCACCGACTGCAACTGTCATCTCATTCAGACCTCCGCAGCACTTAGCCCCCATTTGCTTTTAAGGTTGTCTGACAGGACAGCAGCCACGTATGATCAAACTTTACTTTCTCTATGCACTTGTGACAGTTCATTGAGAGAGGCTCTAATGTGCTGTCAGTGGTGCTCTCCACTCAGCTGCCTTGATTTACCTTCCCCATCTGTCTCAGTCAAATAGCTTTAAGTCAAGAATGATTGGAGGAAAGGTGGCCTGTTAATTCCACATCCTTGAATTTAGCCATAAACTCACTTTAGATAACCTAAAACTATATTTCTGCTTTGAATCCTCATTCCAGCTGCATTCCATACCAAGTGTGCCTCTTCTGTCAGACTTTTAGGAGGCTTACTCCTCTTTGAATTATTAAAAAAGACCTCTACGCCTAGATATTTCCAGAAAAAGTTCAATCTGTAATTTTTATTACAAATTTGCAACATTTGATGTACACTAGCAACAAACATGCTATGTTTTAAAGTTGTAAACATTAAGTTATTTAAAGGCAACTGCGACACTTTTGAAAGGAAAGTCACAAAAGTTACTTGACTGGTAATCAGAAGCCTCGATTAATCAGATTAAAGTACCGCTACCCACAGATCCAGGTGTTAAATCTGTTTAGCTTGAACCTGAGGAGCAAAGCCACATTTAAATGTCCTGTCACTCATAAAATGAAAAAACATATAAACTATGTTGAAATCCTGATGAAAACTCACTGAAGCTTATTTTATTTTGAAAATTGTTGTAAAAATAGTAACATGTTGTAACTTAATAAATTGCAATATGAAACTGTAAGGTTACTCCAAAATAGTACAAAAACAAATAGATCCCAGTAATATGAGATGATGAGACCAGCATTTTATAATTAACTGGATCTTATTGGACTGAATTGTAATAAAAGTCGATTGAATAGAACTGGAACTTGAATCCAACTGTATTAAATTGAGTTGTAACTGGATTGGATTAGAATAAATTGAATTGCATGTAAATAGTTTTAATCTGGACCGATTTGCTTTTTGTATCATTTTTTTTAGATTACTTTTGTTTCTGGTGCCACATAATTGAACTGAAATAAACTGAACTGAGCTGAAGTTTAACCAGCAGCTATAATGTGCTTGCTTCTTTGAAAGCTAAAACACTTCAAATACACACATAACCGGGTTTTCATTTAGTATTTAGTTGGTTTATTCATTTCATTTTCAAAATCAATGGTAAAATAATACAATGAAAGTGTGCTTTTTCATCTTACAGTATCGCCTCTTTTTTATCTAGTTTAAATTACACCATCTAAAAAGAGCACCCTCCTCTTTCATAATTCCAGTTATTATCATTTCCAAAGCTATTCAATGTAAAACTTTGAAAGTAGCTGTAAGTATAACCCCCTTTTAAATGTTTCTATCATAATAAATCACTGCCCTTGATGAACTGAACCAAAGGCAAGGCAGAGAGGGATCAGTCAGTGTTTGAAGGCCTCAAGAATTTTCTGTCACTTTGGCTCACTGGAGTGCTCATCAAAAGATGTTAATGTGTCTGTTCGTTTAATTCTAAGAGCTGCATTCTGCATTTTCATTACTTCGGCTACAGTTTTTTGAAAATGGCTGCGTTTACAAGCTGTAAAACAAGTCTCTTGAAAGCCTAATAAATATGAAACTGAATGAGATTCCTTTCTTTTTTCCCTGTTCCTCTTTCTGCTTTGATCATACAGTCCCATGACATATCCATCGTCAGCTTCTCAACTCCTCCAGGAGTGGGCATAGCCTAATTGGTGCTATGAAGAGGAAATCAAAGCAGGAAACTCTGCTTGTTCCAAACAGAGCTCACAATGCACCAAAACCTTGTGTTTTCTGCAACTACCAGTGAGTTAACATGTTACCTCATGTAACATTTTTGCAATGCTGCTGCTGCTGAGATATATATATATATATATATATATATATATATATATAGTTGTTGGAAGAGTAGTTGTGATTCAACATTATACAGCGATTCTGTACCTGTGCTGCTCTCTTGGTCCTTATTCTAATCTTATTTAACAGTCTCTGCCTGACACACAATTCAATGCAGGCCCCCAGATTGGAGAGTTTCCAAACAATCCTGAGCTCACCCAAGCTTGGAATTGGTTTTCTGTGGAACATCTCCCTCCCCCCTTTGGGCACTTTACCAATTTGACCAAATTTGTTCCATCACTGGTTCTAAGTACCAGAAGTGTTTTCTGCCCACACTTGGACTCGTTTCTGCAATTTGCACATTCTTTGCAGAACATTAACAGCTCTGTCAGTGGCTGAGTGTGGTGGTCAAAGTTTCACAAGAAACTCAGTGAAACATTGTCACAGAAGATTAATGACTCATTACTACCTATTTGATATGTGCCCTAATTTAAGGAACAAGCTTTTTTATTTACTATTTACAAGAGTAATATTGAACCACAATTAATGGTTCATGGCACTGGATAACTGACTATAATGCTGTTATAGCAGATTTTAATAATGCATTTGAAAATAATAGCAACTTCTTAGATTGTGTCAAGCAGGTAATGAACAACTGGTAGCTGTAATGGCATATGATTACACTCCTCATTTTGGTTTTAAAGAATATTTGTGGCTAAAAGGTGGTGTTGAGATTAGCACTGTCACTTCACATAAAGTCACAGGTATGAAATTTTGAAGACGGATTGTTTTCAGATGGCAGCAGTCAGATTTGGTCTTGGTCATGTAAGTTTGGACTAGCCAGTCCAGTCAGACCTAAACTCTTTTTTTATTCAAACTGAAAATGGTCAAAGAGTTTACGATAAGAGGTATGACAGTAATTGTTCATAACCTTTTTCACAGAACACCACATGTTCTGATGGTCATTTTAAGGTGACAAGTGTTTTCTAAATGGACTGCTAGGATGGGCAACCTGCAACCTAAAATGAAATCAATATCTAAAAATGATACCTTCCTCCCTTTATGTTGTTGCATACGTTATGGTCATGTTATTACATTGGTCTTGACATGAATCAATTCTTGCAGTCACCATAGCTTAGACAGAAGGTATTCAGATAATCAAAGTTTCTGTTGCTATACTTATGTCAATCTCCGCACATGACCCTTTAAAATATGATTATTACCTGTACTTTCTATATCCATGTTTATGTCTTTACGGACAAGTCTGAAGTCTTATATAACTATGTTCAAGGCACAATATTATAAATCATAGTCATTGGTGCATCATGTCTTTATTCACATGATTGTTTTAGATAATAAATTACAGGTATATGGTAATGGCTACATTTGAGTGTACCATCGACCTTTAACTGATTTTTTCCCTCTCTGCTGCTAAATGGGCAGTGTTACCCATATCTTCAAATAAATACCTGTCTTTACATGCCTGTCCATTGTGATTTATATTATTATGCAAGTAATATTCACTGATGGAGGACAAAGTCTGGGTGTCCAGTTTTGACAGTAAAGCTGCTCTGGCTCACCCCTTAACTGCATAAAAAATAGTTAATTTTACGGCACAAATATCTGAACTGTTGTACTTAAAAATAAAAAATGCTATGTTTATCATTCTGCAGCCATGAAGCATTAAACTCATTTAAATTTTTGCCTTTATGTCTTCAATTTGAGATAAATACAATGTGCCACATAGACATTTGTTCAGCTAATGCAGATTAGAATTACATTGTTCTGATAGAAGTTGGTTTACTGTAATAGGCTTTGATAGTCTGAATTATAAAACCCTCTCTAAATACTTCATTGAGATCAGGAGTATTAGGTGATGACCACAGAAATGTACGCCCACAGCTTTTTTTTTTATTATTTAAGGGATGAGTGTTGGCAGAAATATCATTTAGGCTTGTGATCACATTGGAGGTGTACACGCAGATAAAGTGTGCGATGCTTCATAAAGCACGGCTTTTGAGTTGGATGATAAGTGCTTGAATTATAAGTCAGCTAATTTGACCGAATGATTCTAAAGTTCCCGGCTATTCAAAGGCACGAGCAGCTTCAGGCTGCAAAAGTAATTAACAAAAACTTTAAATAATTTGAGCTAATTCTTCTCTTGCTATCTGGTAGAAAATGATGCATTACTGTATATTTTGATTATGAGAGGAAAGAACGCTTTTATCTGCAGAGTGAATACCTTATGCTGAGCCTGCTTCTTTAAAGAAGCAGCTTCAGGGGATATTTGCCATGTGCTTCTCCTTCATTTTCACTCTCCACTTTCCTCTTTAGATACACAATTCAAATGAAAACACTCTGTCATTTCATGGTAGTTTTCACCTGCAGGTAACAACACTTCTTTCTCAGTGTTTATTACTAGTCGTTTGCGGATCTGACAAACAGAATGAATAAAAACAAATTCATTGAAAAGTCATTTTACATTGCATTATTTACACGTTTAGCATAGATCCAGGTTAAATGATATGCAAAAAAATAAAAAATCTAAATGTGAAGTTTTATGTGTCAGTTGTTTTTGTTCTGGTTTTCATAAAATAATTCCTCCCCACTAACACTTTGTTTACTTTTAATTTGAGCGCAGTTAATATGTACACAGCAGCATATGAGTTTTGTAGCAATTTATTTGTGTAATTCTGCAGGCCGTGTGTGATCCAGGCCTGCTGCACTGTAACCGCCCCGCCCTCTCAGCTCTGCTTGTTCTCTGTGAAAGCAGAGAGTGGACAAAGTGAAAGCTGGCCCCATTTAATGTCCTCTGATGGGCTCAGCCTGTTCTTTATCTACCTCTGCATCATATCGCTCTGAGTGGCTGTAATAGTATAATAGACTCATCTGTATTTGTTTTAGAGCACTGACTTGAAACCTTGTTGATACACATATTTCAACCACTGCAGGTAAAGCGTGTTTTCTGCTGCTACTTCACAAAGACAGATCTTTTAGAAAGAAAATTTTGATCTAACTATCTAGCTATCTATCCGTTTATCATTGGATCTGTCACTTATCAACCTATTGCATTATACCAAGTGTGGATTTGAATGAAATGTTCAGAAAGTAATCATTATATACAGTAAAAGCTGTATTAATACACCTGAGCTATCATGAGCTAAAATGTCCACAGTAAATAAAGCAAACTGTATGTCAAACAAGTTTTAAAATGTAAAGTATATATTTTTTAAAACATTAAATACTATTGTGACGAGCACAATTAAACTTTCACTACATTGCTTTTTTTTTTTGACTAAAAAGACAGTCTGGCAGTTTGGAGTGCTCTTAGATATTTTTGATTGCTGATGCCTCTAACAAAAAAACAAAACAACAACAAAAAAAATCTCATCTGTTTAAAATCCAAGTGCAAACATTTAGCATTTTTTATGTTTTAATAGAGATCTGTTCTTGTGCTTTCATAAAGAATTTTATGAATTTGTAAAACAATATTCTCAGTTTGCACTGCTGTCTTTTCCAACTAAATCAGACCCTGTTGCATAAAAACAATATGAATAACAGACGACAGATGAAATGTATAAGAACTACAAATATAGAAGTACAATAAATATCAAAAATACTTCGTATTGACTTTTGGAAAAAAGTTTTAAAAAATGTACTCTATCGATAAAAATATATAGCTCTGTTTTTCTCTTTATTATCCCCATTACAGGTGGCTGTGGGGCTTTAAATGGCCTGTTTATATTACTTCATTTGCTGAAAAAGGCCATCTATTCAGCAGGAGGGTACTGTTTAGAGTAAATGCAATGCATGCAGGTAAAAGCTGTGTCACCCATCTCAGTGTCCCATTAGCCTTAATGGGGATATTATGTTTGCTTTCTGGTGATAAAAACACTAAAGATGCTCAGCAAACGTTACTTAAAATTTGAGCATATTTAGGCCAATGTGCAAAAGAGCTGTGCTCCTGTTATCTAAGGGGCAAAGTGATAAACAGATACTTGGCTGTTCTGTGTGTACAGTGGGGGTGGGGGGATGCGGGAAAAGAGGGGTGCTGGAAAACAACCAGTCTTTTCCAGGCACATGGCTTCCTCAGTTATACTACTGCAAAATCCTCCCACCTTCTTTCATAGTCTCTACCCAAGTTTTAGGGCGTTTTGTTGCCACTTGCATTGTTTTGTATGAAGGCCAGTGTCCTTACTTACAATATTTTTTTGGCTCTGTGTGTGCACTCAGAGACTCCAGTTGTGGTGAAGTTGCCATGACTTTCATTAAAGCCGGAGCTGAATGAAATATGGATGTGCAGGGAGTGAATTAGAGTGATAGAATGGGCCAAATATTGCCTTCATAGTGTCTTGAGGGATAGATTTTCAGGCTGGAGGAAAGCAAAATACTCCTCCAAGTTTAGCACACTCATCAGCAGGCCAGAGAAGTTTCCCTCTTTGCAAGGTTTGGGACATTGTGGCTTGGAATATGTTTGTGCATAAGAAGAAACTGAAATGTATTAAATTATCCACAGTTTTACCTCAGATAAAAAAAATGGAACTGCTTCATTGTGAAGGAAAATGTTATAAAACACATTCTCAAGTAAAATACTTTGACACATTTATTTTAGGCGCACATAAAAACTTTATATTTGCACTTTTCTTGCTGAATACAAAAAATGCTTTAGCTTTCAAAATATTATTAAGTTGGCCAAACTGTGAATAAACATACTTTAACAGAGGAGGGAGAAAAGACAACTTTATTTTTTTTACTAAATCTGCTATGGAACAAATCCAGTATAATATCAAACATTAAATACAAGAACAAGCTGCATCACAGTCTCCAGATGAAACACAATCCATCCAACCTGAAAGAACATGTTTTTTGCAAATACCAAACAGATGGAAGCTACCATTTCAGCACACTAAAACTACCATTTCAGCACACTGGAAAAATTGGCTATTGACACCAAGCTTTCATGACACCAAGTTGGATCCACTCTATCCCAGCTTGTTGTTATGCTGCATAACTGAAATGCAGCAGAGTCAACAATATGAATTCAGTTCATCCAGTTTAATATAATCCTCAGCAGGCCTTCGTGTGGAATAGTTTGGAATGTGACACAAGATCACTTCATGAGTTTATTCAGCAGCTCCAGCAGATGGCTGCTTCTCCAAGTATTATTCAAAATAACGTATAAATAAGAACCCTTCCACCCCTGGTGGGGATTTATTATGATTAGCCACTAAATCTAATTTGGGTCACATACAAACTGATGAAAAGATATGACGAGGGTTTCCAAGGTTACTTTGGTAGATATACAGCAAAACTCTAGGAGCAGCCCAACTTTTGCAGGTCCAAAAAACATTCTTATTGAAGTGATGATGTGGGGAGGGTGTACTGCAGTGGGAAAAGAAAGCTTAATTGAACAAACTAATGAGTAGTTTTTATTTCCATTGGGGCTGTGCCAGTGAGATTGTTTGACAGTTTATCTGTGATAAATAAATTCTTCAGGAGCTAATTAGCTTATAGGCCCTCAGGGGAGTAAAGTGTTGAGTGTCCGAGTGTGTGCACAAGTATGTGTGTGTTTCTGCATATTGCTGTATCTTCAAGTCAACACTAGTCCACTTCCTGTTCTGACTCAGTCCACCCCCTCACACTTCCCAAAGCATTCTCATAGTTAAAGCAATGCCTGTGAAATGAATAAACAAACCTAAATTAAAATGAAAATAAAAAATATATTTTTTCTCTAAGTGTGAAAGTCAATTTGAAAGATAATGAACAGCAATCATTTTCCTATAGAGATGAATGTTATCGAAAATTGACTAAAAATGTAGCTTCTTTCTTCAAATTAAAAACCCTAAATTATGTTGATTTGCACAGTCATCATTTTTGTTGGTTGGGCTAGATCTCCATACTTTAATGTTCAAAATGTATACTATATATATATATATATATATATATATATATATATTATTTTATATACTGCAGTTTGTCATAATAATACTTGCTAGCATTTATCTTAGATGCTCTGTTTCAACTTTTGCCGCTTTAAGGCAACTCTGCCAAAATATCCAGTCTGCTCTGATCGATCAACTGGCTTGCATAAGATGATGGATATAAATTAAAATTCTTTAAAAAGAAGGGTAACCCAGGGAGCTGCACACAGGTTTCAATGCCTGAGGGTTTAACTATGTATATTAAAACCAGAATTTGAGTATGAGGTAAAGCATCCAAAGCAGATTGCCATTGTCTCAAAACAAATTCAATCTTAAAATTTTCATAGCTATAGCTATTTTATAAACCTTTACACTGCAGTCACTTTTGCATGGATGTGTTTTTACATAGAAGTCAATGAATATTTACACTAAAGATCATATTGGGTCTCAGTTTATTGAAAAATGTTCCAAGTAAAAGATGTTTGGAAAACTAAATAATTGAGCAGACGTCTAATTACATTTGCTTAAACCACTCTGAAGTTTTTGGCTTTGGTTAGATTTTTTTCCAGTAGAACATTGTGTCATTACGTTGTAAGCAGTTTAAGTTACTTTATTCTCATCTGTCAGAAAAAGTTTCCAATATGAAGTTTGCCAGACTGCTTTTTATCAAGCCCGTTTAATTATAATTTTTGAGAGAAAAATAAGTAAAACCTCACTGCTGTTGCAACATTCAAGGCATTCAGGTGTGTTCTTCTGAAAAGAAATTATTATTATTATTTTTTTTTTTTGCTTTAAAGAAATGCCAACAGTGCGATAATTTAAAATATTCAACTTGCTTGACGTTTGATGAGATTTGTAAAACTCATATGTTTAAGTTAGCATATAAGTTTAAGCTACCGATGAGCATAATGTTTTGAAACAAAGAGGTGTACTTAGGTTCATATTTTAGTATTTCTCCCCAGCAGAACCAGACTAACATAACTATTTAGTTATGATATTGCTTTTATTTAAAGATAGTGTTGCTGTGTGTGGTTTTATCTTAAAGTTTCTAACCTTTATGCCAACATATGCTAAACTAATCAGCTCCTATGAAGAAGCTCTAAATCGAACACAGAGATGTAACAGAAAAAAAGAGACTGCCATATAAATTTAAACAGTTATTTGATCATAGGGCCAGCTGGTCTAATCCACTTAATATCTTCCTTCCCAGTTTTTCCACAGTGATGATCTGAACTGCACTTCAGTGGGTTGTGCACAACAGCCACCTTTTCTAAGAGTTTCACCTCTCAGACTGTTTGAGGCTTCTTGTTTATATCTGTGTTTGACTGTTGGAAGATGTGTGCTACAGGCTGTTCTGATAAGAGCATATCTGCCACAGGGAACACATTGAGGAGTCAGAGGTTGGCTCTATCTGCGTCTCTGGGCAAGAATTGCATCTGGGCATCAGGGTCTGGGGTCTCCGTGGCATTGGAGTCTCTGAGGCAAGATCGGGCCATCACTTACCAGCCTCCTTAAATCCCTTTTCAGGCAACTTTCAAACAGTAGTCTTTGGTTATCAAATTGGTTTTATCCTGAGATAGGAAATGTGGGTTATTTTTAACAAGTAAAATGTGACGAAAATGTTACCTTTTAAAAGATTGAACATTGCATATAAACTGTGGGTTCGACTCATAATCATCTCCTGCCTTTCAGGACGGGGCAATCATGTAACTGTCATTGGACATACATCTACAGGTTTTGGAGTCAATCCAATTCAAGATAGGCACCACGGCTAATCAAAAATGGAAATAACTTAGTCAATTTTACAAATACTGAGCTAAAATATGTTGTAGTAGTAGCTGACAGTCACTGCATTATCTGAGCACTGGCGTACTGCATGACATTTGTTTAACAAGGTGGTAGGTGACCTGCGTTCCTTCAGTGAATGCTACTTTCATTTTAAAAAGTTTTTCTTTTTTAATATTTTAGAAACATTTCAACACACAGTCAATTCAAACTTGGCTCAAATATTCTAATATAATATAAAAAGTTAGAGCCAAAAGTCAGTAGAAGTAATGTCTCTCCTAACACAACCTTTAATGGTTTTTAGTTTTTGTGGAATTAAGGATGAACACAAAGAATTGTCAAGAAATATTTCCAAATGTTATTGAATAGCAAAGCAAAAAAAAAAAAATACCAAGAAAGTTTCTTTAAAGACTTCAACAGTTATACAAAAAAAATCTATAAAGTTTTCAGTTACAGTGTAAGACATTCAATATATTGTCAAAGAAATCTGCTTTAGTTAGTCCATAAAGCTAAGGTCTCTCTCTCTCTCTCTCTCTCTCTCTCTCTCTCTCTTTCTCTGTGTGCCATGGTCAAACATTCAAGAAGGTGGCAATGAATTTTTCCACACTCTGAGCAAGCCGAAGGGAGAATCTGAAGAAAAGAAGGTGGAACACAATATGCACCTGTAGAAAAGAGTGAACATGATAATTGTGCTAAATTATAAAGTGTTGCTGACATCTGTCACCCCAAAATTTCTTTGAACAAATGGGTAGAAATAAACACAGAACAGTCTTCTGTTCCAAAGGAATGTAATCCTCTTGCCTCCCCCTGCTTCTTTCTTTTCAAGTGACAATGATAATTATAGTTTTTGTTGGACGGCTTTCAAGGATTTATCTCCTCCTTGTATTAATGGCTTTCTAAAGCTTTTAAATCCAAAAAGTTTAATTTGTTGCTTCTGTGTGGCTATTGTGACTTTTCAATTTTTAGTACTTTTGTACGAAATACCTTTAAGTTGTGATGTAACATTCTTCTCATGTTCCGCAGAAAGATGTTTCAACGGCTCAGCCACCCCCTGAAATATGTGGACGCAATGTTTGAGTTTTATTTTTATTTTTTTTATCCAAAATGTGGAGCACACTTCAAGTTTGCCCTGGGGTCAGTCTGTTTGTGCAGTTAAATGGGTTCCATTCAAAACCCACTCACTCTCAACATTTCCAGAATTCATTGTTTGTAATTGCTTTCCAAAATAAACACATAAAAGAGATTTCTGAATGGTCCTCCTATCAGGAGAATAACATAATTTGTCAATGCCCTCTAAAACAATTTTCTGCTTTGACACTAACAATGTGGAGGTTTGATTGTGTTAAAGTAAAAAGAAAACAAACATTGAAGAAAAATGAAGGAAGCAGTTGTCACTTAAGTTTAACATTAACATCCTATATTATGTGAGTTATTTCCCAGAACATTGCCACTAGAGGGTTTTTACATTAACATAAGCAAACAGAAATTTTAGGCTCTGAAAACACTGATGGTTCTGGTATTCTTGAAAGTACAGTGTTGTTAAAATGTATATGTTTGTTGCTGACACGATCACACCGGCTGCTCTAGCTGTTCTAAAATAAAACACATGCAACATTTTGATTCGAAACCACTGTTAAACTGAGTATGAATCATACGTAAACCGCAGAAGACATTCAGGTAAAACCCATCTGGGTTTAAATCAAATAAGAGTCCATGCCATGAAACACTTGTGAGGGCCAGCTTTTCTAAATGTCTTCCATGTTGTAATTTTGGGACAATGACTGACAGACCGCAGAGCGCACCCCCTCATTCAAAGCCCATTCCTTACAACCAAGCCGAGTTTTAATCTGACTGCGCCACCTGTGAGGCTCGTCAGAACTCAGGCCCACGGGGGCAGAGCTGGGCTTCATTACTGTGTCGCTGGTTCTGGCCCAGTTCTCCCCTCACTCTATCTCTCTGCCTCTCTTTTCTTCGGTACCTTGCAGGCATGCCACCGAAATGAGAGCCGGCTGCTCGGTCCTCCACATCGTTCCATGGCTGCAATTTGTCATTTTTCACACGAGATGAAGCCTTTTATGAAATGAAATGAGTTTCCCTAAAATGAAGCGCCACAAAAGCTCCGTGATTAATTTGCTTGTTAGGCTATTGCAGCTGTCACCTGTGGAAGACATCTGGACAGCAGATTGACTAATGCCAGCAGTGGGGCTGAAACATGGCTGTCTCTCTCATAACCTGCCCCACAGTCAGCCTTTCAGTAGGCTTTTAAAGGCACTTCTCACTGTTTGATATAGCCTCTTTCTGAGGGGCAATTAATAAGCATTACTTGTGATTGACATGGTAATTAGTTGCATTAATGTGGCCATAAGAGGCTTTGTACTGTATGTTGGGGGGGAGTGAACTGATGTTAGGAAACTGGGAATGAGCTCTGCGACCTCACTTAAAAAGTAATTGTCCATTTGATAACCATTGCTTTTTTCGACAGTAATTTTGTCAAAAATGGCATAGCCACATAAGAAAGTGCAATTTCAGCTTTCAGATTACAGACTTACTAATCACGTGGATCATTTATGTTTAATACAATTTGGATTTGGGTTGTGATGCCTGATAAAAATGCACATTTATAACGCTGCTAATGCACTGTTGCTACGGGCCCATGTACTATGTCTCAGAGCACATTTGGGACAGAGAAATTAGGTTCACATATGGCAAACTAATTGTGAAAAACAGACTTTGGCTTTACAATCTGGGGCAAAAATTATCAAATTTACTCCATTTTACAATTTGAAAAGCTTTTACAGAGGTGAGACGCTACAAAACTTTTTTGCTACCATGGTATAGAGACAAAACAAAAACACAAAGTGCATATTTAGATGTGTTTTACTTAATTTTGGTCTCAGCTACACTACCTTGGATTTTTTTATGTTTTGTTTTGTTCTTAAAGGACATTTTGCCCTCAGTTTCAAAGGTAAATTGTAAAAGAGAATATAAAATCTCCAGAAAACAGTAAAATACCCTTTGCAGGTCAA
Organism: Kryptolebias marmoratus; assembly: GCF_001649575.2. Taxonomy (NCBI): domain Eukaryota; kingdom Metazoa; phylum Chordata; class Actinopteri; order Cyprinodontiformes; family Rivulidae; genus Kryptolebias; species Kryptolebias marmoratus. The sequence continues at coordinate 6,970,085 of NC_051444.1, forward strand.
TAATAATAATATTAAAAGTGATCTTAGAACCATTTACAAAAGAAGAAGATTCTAAACATGATTTAAAATTTTCCAAAAATGATGGTAGTTGGATTTACCTAACGTAGTTTACCATTTCCTCTTTTTCATTACATGACTAGAGACGGAGTCAAGACAAATCTTTTTAAGTGTAGCAAAACAACCAATAATAATGGAGTTTCAAGTGTATTCTCAATACAAAATGCAACAACGGTGCATGTACAAAATGGCATGCAATTTTCCCAAAATCTCAGTTGTAGACTGTTTTTCTTCAACAATTTTTAAGCCAGATCTGAGATGACTTTGAAACAACCGAGGTGGATTGAGTGATTTAGGCTAATCTATCTCTGTGTCAACAAGGGAGGAAGTCACATGGCCAGGTTGGTGAGTATGGCAGAAGTCCAGGTCGAGCCTGCATTGCTCCATTCTAACCAAGATGTCTGCTGTCACACTGCTGGTTCTACAGTGAATTTTGACTGCTCGACTGGTTCATCTGTAAACAGCTGGAGCTGGTTTGTACCAGGAAAGTACCAGGTACATTACCAGTACATACCAGATTAGTGCCACATAAAAACTTAGATCTTAAATGCTGCTGTTTTTGATGAAAGTATCTTCTAGTGAGAATAACACAGTGACATATGTAAAACAAAAGCGTGTCAAATTAGAACTAGTGTCAGATTTTCTTGCTGCAAAGCACTTTGAACCGCCTTGTTGCTGAAAAGTGCTATATAAATAAATTTAACTTGACTTGACTAATCAGTAATAACATTTTCAAACAATTTAGATAATTGGTTTTCATTTTTGGCATCTGACTGTAACATTTTACCAACATAATAGAGGAACAATGATGAGCTGAGTATTTTACTAAGTAAAATAAATAAAAAGTTCCACTGCTAAAATTGTAAATGTCAAAATACCTGAACCTGTCACCTAGAAAAACGTGTTCCAAACAATGATAATTATTACAACAAAACAAGGTTTTCTTTATTTAAAAGTTAGTGTCTTGCACATGTAGACCTATATCTCAAAGCCTGGGTTCAGTGACTGAAAATCTGGACCGCCAAAACAATTTGTTGTATGTATTTTTTTAATATTATTATTCTATATCTTTGGTTTTAAGAAGTTTAAAAATGGAAAAATTAGTCATATGACTTTAAATGTATATAGTAATGCAAATAGTCGATAATAAAAGAACGTATACCTACAAGGTTTTCACTTTCTTTACTCCATGTGAGCTGTTTGACGTCCTGGATCCCACTGCAGAACACTGAGTCATACAATAGTGAGCAGGGGCTTATTTTTTAATTATTGGGGAATTAGAGAGTAGCTCTGGTTTATTTGTGTGTCCTGTGTAATAAGAAAACATTTTGTAGAAATGAGGATTTGTTGGCATAACTGCTGTTCAGTAAATGTAAAAACACCACATAATACGCTGAGATTCAAAAGACCCCAGACTTGATCACGCTATTTTGAATGGAGTAGATTGAATCTTATTTCTGTTGCCAATTCCTTTTTTCATGTAACTATGAATTTCCTGAGACAGGATAGAAAGGGTCTTGCCACTGTGATAATAAACATTGTAATGGCAATGTCACTGAAGTTCCAGAGGGAATGCTGAACACGCAAAATTACACTAAGCTGAAATTGTAGACATTTAGGGCATTTGTTCTCACTGGACATTTTGATACAGTGGCTTGTAAGATGTATTAAATGTCCCCAACTAAAGAAAATAATAAAATAAACTGCATCTGAAAACATTCACTTACTTGTTTTGGTCATTAAAATTTTTTACAACTCTATTATTTCTACCATTTAGGAGAGGAAACAAATTTCAAATTCTGAAATTAGGCAGGAATGGTGCTGTACTGATAAAAACAAAAATGCAACAATTTGTAATCCAATATGTTAATGCAAAACAAAACTTCAAACTCTCAAGTGCCACTTTTCTAAATAATTTGAGCTTGTTTAAGATTTGACTGAACTTGTTTTAATGGTTTCATCTCATTGTACTGTCTTCCTGTGCTCTGCTTTATGGCACCTCGCTGGAAACTGAGTGCCACCAGCTGTTTGAGGCACTCAACTCCCAATATTTGCATAACAATAGTGGATGGAAACATACATTAATTTGCACTTTCATTGTAGATTCTCTCAAAGTCTCTCGAATCCCTACTAAATTTCGATGGGCACCTGGCTCTTTGACTGTTTTCAAATCACTGTTTTTTCTAGTTTAATAGAGTACTGTCCTAAAAGTTTACTTCATGGTAATTTTAAAAAGGCTTTAAGCAGTTTTAGGCATTTTGTGAAACTGTTAAAACTGAGCACTCAATGTAGTAACCATATGTATTTATATATAATCTCACTAATTTTCTGAGCCTGCTTTGTTCTGGTATTGGTCAAGCGTTTATTGTAGGTAAATGGAGTACCTGGAGAAACCCACTCCTACATGAGAAGAAAATGCAAACTCTCCACAGAAACGCTGAACTAAGACACAAAACAGAAACCACTACTCCACCATGCAGCCCTGCACAAAACGTTGGAGAAACCAAAAAAATAAAACAGCAAACGGGTTCATGGACTTAAAGATCCACGTCCCTTGTGTTCATACTCTAGTCCCAAAAATACAACATGGCAGCTCCCGTAAACCAGGTCCTTCTGATTTTAATCCCCAACAATGATGAGGATGGGACGTAGAATGTAGTCTTATAATATACAGTCAAATAAAAGGTTTATCATGTTATTTCTAAAGATTGCAGTGTGATGAATGTTTTGCTCATTCATTTTGGAGAGCTTAAAGGGATAGCTGTGGAGAGGTTATATCACTCACTATCTTACCTGCTGTAGATAGCTCTCTGAGCAACCTCAGTTTGGAGAAACACACAATAATTCTGACTGGAGTGTCAAAGCAGTACCGAGCCCTGGTGGGGCCAAGACCAAGCTGGGTTACTGTCATCTTAAAACAGCTCCAGTCTCAAAGTTGTTTTTTTTTTAAAAAATTTATATAAAGCAAATGGTGTTACACAAAACAAGAAACAAATCACCATGGTTTTACCACAAAATGAAAGAGCAAAAAAAAAAAAAAAAAAACTTTTCAGCAAACACTAATAAAATAGAATTTCACATTTCACAAAACATAACAGAACTAAAAATATCTGAACAAAAGTTACAACAACAAAAAAATAAAAAGCTGTGTTTTGTATGTGTTTATGGATTGTTATTGTGCTTGTCCGATATTGTGTTGTTTTGGCTGATTCTTTAAAACACTAGGGCCACGACACACCTTATCACTTCACAACTTATCAAATCATTTATAAACACTTCTACTGTAAATTACAGTAATATGTGGAGTTACTGTATTATATTGTAACTAGTGTTTTTTTTAATCATTGCTTTTTATGCTTAGAATCTGTTCAAGAGCTAAACTGCAATTTCAACTAATGAATGAAAAATAATTGTTATATGATGCAGTGAAATGTACAAGCATACCTTTCAGAGGATTCAGTGTAAATAATTCTTTCTCGTTACCAGCAGTTCTTAAAGACAATGAATGGTGTTTGCACATTTTGTGTATGTGTGTGCATGTGTGCTTCTTGAGGTGTTCTAACCAATTATAAAGACATGCTCTTTAGTCATCTACATCTTACCATGACAGTCCTCACAAATACCAGACCACAAGGGAAGTGAAGGTCAGTGTTCACTGTAAATGCACTTAACTCCTTGGTCAAAACTCTGCTGTCTCCCTGTAGCTATCGCCTCAAAGTCATTTTAGACAGAACTGACAGACTAATCTTGCCCCTCCCAGGCACTCAGTGAAATGATGCCTCCTTCTAAGACTTCAGATCTCCACCTTACTTCCTCTCCATCCTATTATCTCTCCTCTCATAGAGTTGCAGCACAACCAGAAATACAAAAGCGCCTACATACACATGAATGCAGGGACACACACAGCCACACAGGTACACACAGACTGCACTACAATGGCTGTCACAGGGCCATTTCAATAATCCCCAGCATGTATGTTTAATAGTGAGGGCCCAACAGGAAATGATCGGCAAATGAAATGAAGCAGCGGGTTATTACGTACAACTCTGGTGTCAGCCTCGGCCACCTCACCATTAATTTTATCGTAACTCATTTCTGCAGCCAGAGTGAAGCAAGATTTAATGTTTCCATTCTCTGCTCCTGTTCTGCATGACAAATTGTTTTAATAAACATATACTGGCTCATAATAAAGTAATAATAATCCAACCAGTCACCTTATATCACTTGAGTTAAATTTTCCCATAAGCCAGCACTGGTAACAGTGACAATTACATGGTGGCCAATCCTCAGCAAAGCAAACACAATGGGCAGATTTAATGTAGTTTGTAAATATGATTAGTGTGCTGTTGTGTTACTGGACTCTAGTATTTACATTTCTGTTCAGGCCTCTGTACAGTGGAGGATCAGCATTAAATAAAGCTTTTGCTTTTTTCCTTCCTGCTCTCTTTCTTTTATCAGAATGTCTCCCAGCGCTCGCCTTCACAATTTAATGAAAAACATTGTTGACCGTTAATATTCCATGGATCAATCACCATTTTTAATTTTGTGGATAAATGTGCTATTGTGAAACCCCCAAAGGTCTCTCTGACCGTGCATGTCTGCGTGCATTTGAATCTGTGTGTGTGTCCTTGTCAGTGTGTGCTTACCAAGTGTTCATGCATGCGTGTTGTTTTTGTGTGTCCGTCGGATGATTTTCTTTGTGAAAGGGAGAGAATGTGTTCACATAATGGCTCACGGTTATTTGAAGAAGCAATTTTCATGCTACATTTCAATTACTGCCTAAATGTTTTTTTTAAGCTCATGAAATCACCCAAGAGAGATAAATTCACTCTAGAATCATATCAGAATAAATTTTAGTGTGTTTTTAAATACAGGAGGCTCATGGCAACCTTGTGAACTTCTGATGGAAATAAATTCAGGTCTTTATGTGCTGCTGACAGACAGCTTTGATTAAATTGCTTTCTGGATAGGGAAAGCATTTTGATTGACTAATTCAAACATCGCCTGCTTTTTAGTTTTAAATACCAACGTGCACAAAGAAGGTAAATGTATTTGGATTGCAAACAGCGATTGGCTTTCTTTATTCAGAGATGTTTTGTAGGACGTGCCTGTGCTCTATATCGTTGTTTAAAATATCTTACTGTATATCTTAAAGACAAGATATGAAGCATGTTTCATGAAGTCTTTGTTTCAAATGTTTCCTTTTTTGCCCATCCAGGGCACCATTCAAACATTTAACTCCAACCATGTACACCAGGCTTAGCAATTTTGGAGAAAGATTTTGTTTAAACTTAACATCAGTTCAAGCATCTGAACAATACGAGTGGTTTATAGAAAAAAAATACCATAAATACAACATTACTGCATCAAAACTAAATTTGTTACAGTGGAATTTAAAGAATTGAATCAATAAATAAAATCCTTGTATCAAGAGAGGGCAGGATTTTTTTCAGAAAATGTTTAAACACAAAAACAGCAAGCATTCAACCCAGGGAAAATATGATTTGGGGATTTTTGAAAATTTTTAGCAGCCCCAGAGCATGCAGTTAGCATATTGATGCAATAAATGTTTGATTAAAAAAAAATAGCGATAAAATCATCAAAAAGTTACGGGGGACAAAAAATACTTTATATACTTTTTGCTTGAACTGATACCATTACTGTTAAAACAACAACATTTAGAAACTGAATCTGTATTTTTAATTTAGGCAAACAAACTAACCCTTTGCACTGAATACTTACACATATGTAAGTAACTAATATAAAATTGCTCTGTATTCTGACATAAAAGTACACCTCACATTCAGTGAAATTAATGTTGGATTTTTTTTTCATACTCACTGAACATTTTTCTGTTTGAAAGATTATTTAAAAACCTTTTCTGTTTAAGAGCCACAAGTCAGTTTTTTAATTTAGCTGTTTTGTTTTATCAGGTACTGCCACATAAAGAGTGTTACTCCTGAACTCCTCTGGATGAATTTGTGGTCTCCTCAAGCTGTTTTTTTTTGTTTGTTTGTTGGTTGGTTTTGTTTTGTGCTCCTGCACAAGTTGCATTTAAACAGGTAGTCACATATTTCTAGAGTATCTGATAACAACATCGGTTTCCTTTTTTCCCCTAAGGGGATATGTAGTGTTAGGTAATATAGTCTACTTTAGGTTTTTCAGCTTTTAAACCTTTTATTATTCCTGGCTATAAGCCTCTGGATGGTTTAACCCTGGCCTGGTGGCCTGGCCTTGATCTGCTATTCAATGTCTGTTGATGGTTTTAGGAAAGAATGTGTTTATTAATATAATTTACTGTTTAATTAATGGTATTTGTTATTGAAAGAGTTCAGTATACAGTTACATAAGAGATGGCAAGCAAAAAAAAAATGCTGACTGAAAAAAATGGCTCAGTTTATGTGGCAAAACTTAATTATGGACCCCATCTGTAACTCATGAGCAGCTGTGGGAGTATACAGCATAAATACGTAGTTGAATATTTTGAATTTGCATTAAGGCATTGAACTGCTCTCATTGCCATGTCATCGAAACTTCTTGTTGTCAGCAAACAACCTATATAGTTTTATCTTCAAGACACTTTACTTGAAACATCACACCAAGGATTAGGATCAAAATAAATCAAAATTAAACAACATTTTATTGGAAAACATTTTGGTCACTAGTTTAATGTGTGGGGGGAAAAAAACTCATGATAATCAGTGTAATTTATCTTTCAGCCATCCATTTTCAACTGCTTATTCAAGATAGTGTTGAGGAGGTCAAGAAGAGAAGCCCAGACATCTCTCTTCTCAGCAACACTTGGTGTTCCAAGGCCATAGAGAATATATCATCTCCAACAAATTCCTCTCAGAAGAACAAGCCTAAACACATTTAAAAGGAGGCAACCAGGAAGCATCCTTACCAGATACCTGAACCACTTCAACTGACTCATTTCAGTGTAAAGAAGCAACGGCTCGACTCCAAGCTCCTCCCGAACAGTCAAGTGTCTCATCCTACCTTTAAGACTGATCCTAGTTGTCCTACAGGAACTAATTTCAGTTGCTTATATCTAAGATCCCGTTCTTTCATTTATGATCTATAATACTCACCTATGGTTAGGGTTAAAACTTTAATGGACCAGTAAATAAAGAATGTACTCTTGGTTCAGCTCCTTCACCGCGACAGGCCAGAGCAACACCCTCATTACTGCAGACAAAGTCTTGATTCATCAGTCCATTGCCCACTCCTGCCATCAGTTGTGTTCAAAATTTGAAGATGCTTAAACTTCTCTCCTTAAAGCAGAGACTCACTCCTGACTCAGACGGAGCTTTTCAATATTTTTTGGTTAAATATTGTGGCATCCGATTTGGAGGAGCCGGCTCTCATCCTAGTTGCTGTATACTCGACTGTGAATCACTCCAGTGTGTGCTGAAGATGTCGACAGAATGTTTTCTGCAAAAGCAAAGATGAAACCCATAGGCTCTGAAACACCTTCCTCTCCACAGCCGCACCTTGAGATCTTGTCCATGAACACAACAAACAGGGGCGGGCCTGATGGGAAAGAGTTCGACCATGTTCCAAGCATGCAGACACAGCTCTTGCTTTGGATGCACAGGAACTGGATGGTCTGCAGGAGTATCTTCAGCACCTATACTATCACAGGACTCCCCACATCTCAAAGGACAATGTTCTATGCTGTCTCTAAGACCACAAAACACATGGACTAACAGTCAAACTTCCATGACACTAAACAGAACCAATAAATAGTGTTGTCCAATAAGAAGGTTTCAATAATTTTTTGTAGCATGGATAATGATAAAGTTATCTTTATTATTATAAAGATGATAAAGATATCATCTTTATGATGATGATATCATTATAAAGTTTGGCTTGGTGGTAGGATTTGTTTCAGTTTGGATGAGCATGCTTATTTATTAAATGCCACTATTTTAGTTTTTCTTTTTGGATCAGAATGCATGTTCTTGACTCAAAATGAGTATTGCCTTGCCCTGTCAGTATACTGTCTGCAGTTGTGATGGAGCTGATATACATATGTGGAGGTCTTATCCTCTGTGAAGTTGAGGGCCAGAGTTGTATACATTTTAGCTTGTCACAGCTCAAAGCATCATCACTAATTGTTGTCAAACATCACTCCAATCTTGAGGTCGTTCAGGACAGAGAAAAATAAATTATTTTTTTAAATCTTTGCCAATCATTCAAATGGGAACTTTTTTTACTCCATCTGGTAGCCATTAGTAGCCTCAATTTTTCATCACGTATACCTGTAACCCATCCACAAACCAGACTGACATGAAAGGGCTCGCTTCCACCACATCCGAAGCATTGACAGTTGAATGAAATATTTACTTATGAAATCTAAAAACATGTATTCACCCTTGACACAAGATTCTGGGAGCATTGACTTCAGAAGCGCCTCACCACCACCAGAGCCTGGCCCTCCAGTGAGTCAATTATGATGGCTTAAAGTAATGTCTGACTCTCTTCAAGTGTCTACTTTGCCCTAATTTTTTTATCTCAGACTCTTTTCATCTGATTCTTTTCTGATAACATAAAAACAGTTCAGACCAGCTCTTTTTAACCTGCACATGAAAATGGAGTCAAGATTTAAATATCCGGACGTTTTATGAAATTTGTTCAGGGCTGAATCTCTATGTTTCTGGTCATGGATTATGTTGAGTTATCACAAGTGACTGTCAGTCTCATCCACATACAAAGTCTAAACTTCTCTTTAGAAAGTTTTGATTGCTTTAGACTTTATAGTATTTGGTTTAGTTTCTTCTTTTTTTCCAACGTGTAATAATATTTAAAGTACAGGTGGGTTTGTGCTTGCAGTGTTTTTTGTTCTCATCTTTAAGAACTGAAGCTCTACCTGTACAAATTATTTTATCAATCTCTTATGGTATTTCACATGAACTGTGATATAAAGTAAAATTGCAGAGAAATGCTACATGGTTTTAGACTTGAGGGAGCACATGTCGGGATCTTGAAATGTGATTTGAAATGGTAAGATATTGGTTTTCTGGCAGAAAATAGTGCTGGGTTTGGTGAATCTGTAGAAATGACAAGGCCTGTTAATATTCTTTCACCAAGATACTTCATAGAAAAGCGATCACGGAATAATATTTTTACGTTTGACTTCTTGGTACTTGTGTCTTTCTGTAAGCTACATTCTGAATCATTAAAAGAACATGGTAATGCCCAGCAATTTTATCTTCATGGGAAAAGGCAGCATCATCATTCATTTCCAGATTAATTCAATACGTTTTTCACTTTTATTTATTGCTTAGAGCTACAAATCACATCTCTACCTTCATATCTGTTTAATATTAACATACAGTGTGCATATATGTATCGGCTCACTGTCTCCCAGCAGTGTTTACTAGCAGTTTCTAACTAGGATTCTCTGCTTCTCTCTAAATCACTGAACAGGTGACATCTTTTTGTTCTTATGAAAATGCTTGAACCAAACTTGCTTCATGCTCACAGCACAACATGGTAGCAGAAGCTGCACTTTATATTTAAATACACTACCACCAATCGCCGAATAAATGGTTTTTTTCATGGATAATTCATGCCATCTTGTAATTGCCATTATTTTGCTTAAAAAGACTTTAAAACCTTTGCTGGTGTAGATTCCCAGTCATCCAGGACATAGTAAATGCCAAAAAAAGTTTAAAAAAAACAAAAAAAACAGCTGGATTTCTGTTCTGTAGCTGAAGACGTTTCACTTCTCATCCGAGGAGCTTTCTCAATTCAAATTGAGAAAGAATTGAGAAAAACTCCTCAGATGAGAAGCCTGCTCCCATTCTCAAGGGCAGTAGATGCCTATCATTGGGAGAGGGGCGGGTTACACCATGAGCAGATCACTTCTCCATCACTGGGCCACAAAGAGACCGGAAACAGACAACTATGCGCATACACTCAGTCATTTTAGGATGAACATTTAACAAACATGATGTTTGACTGTGGGACAAAAATAGAGTACCTGGCGAAAACCCAAGGGGGCACAAGGGAAACATACAAACGCTACACAGATGGGTCTCTGGTGAGATTTGAACCCAGTACCTTCTTACTGTGAGGCAGCAGGGTCAGGCTGACACCGTATAAAACGCTGAACAATGCACTAGCATAAAGAAACAGAATTCCACAGATAAAAAGTTAAACTTGCTTAGCATAGTTATGCTCTTGTCGTCAGGTTTTTAAAAAGTAAAATATTTGTTAGAAAGTCATGCATAACTAAAATTGTCATCCACAACAGCCTGAGGGATGGTCCAGTTCAACATGTTTCAGATCTAGTAGTGTTTAGGATTGTTCCTGGGATTGATAATTAGAATTCATGGCAGAAATGCAGCTTCTCGCCATGAGAAAGGGGTCATTTGCCTTGTTACAGTGAGCAAGCACATCATCAAAATACTGATATGAGATGATTTTGCTGCAAGAAAGCTAGACTTGATAAATGATCAGATCAGCCATAAACAGTTTTGGCACCGTGAAAGCCCTTCACTGATTTCACTATCCTTTCACTATCTGGATGATGCTGCAGTAATCAAAAAATGTTGAAATCAGCTTCCACATTCCCAGTGATAGCAGCAAATAAAAGAGCTCTTCTCTGGAAGTTGGAAAGTGTTGTGACACTGAGATCCTCTGCATGAAATTACCTAGTTCTTTCATTAGAGGCAGAATAAACTCAACACTTCCCATTTAATCTAGCAGACTTTAAACTCAGCATCTTGACATTCATGAAAAGAAGCGGAGGAGAGAGGGTTTAGAGACCTCCCTGAAGGGCAGGCATAAAGAGAGGCAACCAGAGATGGTAATGTAGCAGTGTGTGTCTGCGTGTGTGAGTGGTGGTGGGGTGGGGGCGGTGGTACTTGAGGCAGTTGAGAACTCATTTCAGACCCAATCCTAACCCTCTCAGTCATCTCTCCTTACAACTCAATACTAAGGACCTGTGTGTCTCTCTGTCTGACACTCTGTGTAACTCTTCATTATCCTCCAGCCAAATTCAAAACAGACCCCCTCCCTCACCTCGCAGTGGTGCAGCAAGTGAGGGCCTTCTTTGTCAGCGCAGAGTCAAACAAGCTGCCCCCACCCTGCGCTTTCCAACATGGCTGGAATGTTTTCCTGTTAGTTTAAGTCTCATCTCAACTAATTAATATTTTTGCTTATAGCTGCTGTAGTTCCCATGAGAGGCCCCTTAATTAATCATTTATAAATCTACACAGCCTTCTAGTTTATTAGTCTCTGCCTATGGCATTGGTTGACTGCATGGGGAAACCGCAAATGATTAGTTACAGGAATGAAAGCTTTTTTATTTTCCTCCCCTTCTCTCGCTCCCTTGTTTGCAACTGATTAGGGCCTCACGCAGAGGTATTTCTACAGCCCTGCTCTGTACTCTAATTCATTCGGAGCACCTGACACATTACTCACTTTCCCACCTCTCTGATCCTCTGCCTATTGTTTGAAGCAGTGTTTTTCTCCAGCTGCACTGAAGCATGACAATCAGTTCAGGTTCACTCTCGACCCAGTCAAAGCCACAGCACCAAACATGGAAGAAGAGAATTATAACGCTGAACAAGATCACTTAAGCGCGGGGTGAGCTCGAGCTGAGTCTCCATTCAGACTGTGGGATTTCTGGTCATCTTTTCAGAATGTGGTTTCGGACAAAGTGACAGAAACAAAATTCATTCACTGTTCAATCCTTGAGGCCTTCATGTCATGTCATGTGGCTGAAGCTGTAAGTCATTTATTGGAAATGAGGCAATATTTCCATCAGTTCAACAGAAATTTAAATTAATTGATTCAACTGAAGCCAGCGTGGGAGGTTTTCATAACGTCTTTGCACTCTGAGGAAAAAAACGCCTTATGCAACAGGGCTCCTTCATCCAATTAGACCTCCGCTGGCTGGCTCACACCAGCCTCTCTCTGCTCAACATTCCACCTTATCGCTGCCTTTTTATCCCTTTTATCATCAAAGTGACTGCACTTTACTTTGGCATATAGGTAAATCTAGCAAAACCCTCCCAGAGAGTTGGACTAATTATGTTATAAGAGTCACACTGTGCAGCCCTGAATAGCCTGCTGCACATTCACCAGCAGTGGATGAACCCAGTTTTGAAATAAGGTGAACCTAAATGTTCGGTATTAAACTATACTGCTAGAAAAAAAAAGAGAAAGAAAAAATATACGATAGTAATGATAGTAACACTTCCCTTCTAGCTGAAAAGTATTTTAAGTTTTTTGTCCCCCAAAAGCCTGAGCCCTCTGTTCAAATAACGTATAATAATGTTTAACTGGACGTAAGTGGACATTGTGAGAATTATCACGGTTAGTTCTTAATCAGTACAGCAGTACACGTTTCTCCAATAAAACAGGTTGAAAAACATAATTTTCTAAAGTGCGAGAGCGAGACAGGAAGGTCTGCAAGCAAGGTAATTACATTCACATTCACATACATAGTGACAGTAAATGTGCTGCTTTTTTCAATGCATAAGGACCAATTACTTTTATTGAAATGTGTTACAATTTCCCTTTTTTTCGAGTGGTGATGAGTTTATTGCCAGTGCTTTGGAGACTAACACAATCAAAAGAAATCACAGTAGACAGTACTTCTCTATCTCTACACCGTCTTTGAATACAGAGATATGCTACAGTGCTTTTATTGCTTCTCTTGGTCTCATTATTACATGTAGACTCATTAAAAGCAAGAAAGAAAGTATCTGAATCTATGATAAAACAACAAAAAAACTGAATTATGAAACCAAAAATTACCGCTCACAGCTCACACTAAAGAGAAGGGAGATCATCTGGCATATAAGTGAACAGTTACAAAGAAATAATGTATGATATGAAAATGCATAAACCACTAATGCTGAAGAATCTGTGCATGTTTTAGAGCAATTCTAATATAGTAGTATGTACGCACTGCCATTCTGACAATGTTTCTTTCGGGAAACACATTAGCTACTATAGCAAGACAAAGCCAAACCACATTATTTACATTTCAGAACCCACAGGTCTTCTCATGCAAATGGTAAACTTTGGGCCTTTTCGATTCAGTTTTTCCCATGCATGTGTGACTTTTTTCCATACATGTTTGATTTATTGTTGGTTTTAAATTAACCTTAGAAGTGAGGGTCTGGATGCATGAAATTCAGTGTTGTGTGTCTGTGTTGGCCATGCACTGGTGAACCTGTGCATTGCTCTTACCCATTGACTGAAGGAAATAGTCCACCTTAACCCTAAAGGGCACAGTACGTACAGAACAGTTAGATGGTTGGATTTTTAAAAGATGTTGGATCTCACTGGTGTTAGTTAACCCTGACATTTGAGGACCTTGGACCTTCTCATCTACAAGCACAAGCCACTGGGGCCTCATGGACATGCACTTGCCCATATTCATATCATTTCTTTACATCTGCTGCACTACAGTGATTGGTTCAGAGGTTTACAATTTACACTACAGCCTTATCAGTGGCAATGATGCGGTGGATAGGCAGTTGTATACTCAAATGACAAAGTCTGTGATTTCTCATCAGGAATCTGATGAGGTTTTTGTGTTTATTTGGACCTCAAGTGATAAATATCCAAATGTGAATAAAAGCAAACTACGTCATAATGTTCTTGTTTTTCATTCTCGACTTTAGTCTTCTTTGCCTGTTGTCTGCTTTTGGCGCCACCTTTTGAATGGGAGTTTCACCGTCACATGCACTATTGGCGTGCACAGTCTAAATGGTCAAAAAAGCTTGGGCTGCACACACTTATCCACTGAGGGAACAGACCTAATTCAGGGGACAAGTAAAGCTGACAAAATTTTTGTCGCACAAGATATGTGGTGGCTCATACAGTGCAGTTGACATAGATTCATGAATTTTGTCACTCTGGACTTGCTTAACATATTTAGCACTCAATATAGACAAAAACCATTTTCCATTCGTTTCCCAAATTGCATCACTGAACAGTGTTGTACAGTGATTGGGGGCTGCCTTAGATATGTGTCATTTGTCTGTAGCCTTCAACAATTGTCTAAAACCTGAACTCAAAGTATTGTAGAATGAACATGGCTTTAGTGAGAAGCATACTGGTGCTAAACTGGCTTGACATCAAAAGTTGAACCGTGCAATATTGGAAGCCAGAAACTGTTGAGCTGCCAAAATACATTTTTAAGGAATAATGAATAAACAGTTCACTTTCTGAACTACAGCAACTTCTCCCTCAGTTCTTATAACACAAATCCTGTTTGGCAACAAACAATGGTGTACATTTATTATTCTACCTGCTGGCATCAAGGCATAGAAATGGGTATATTTCTAAAAGGAAAACAAATCTCCAGTTTTAACATTTATTAGGTTGTTTTTGTTATTTTTGCAGTGAAATATGCTGCATTAAGTTTTCTGTAAGTCTGTTCCAACTCTTTTGTAAAAACAATTATATGTCTGGCTTCAGTATAAGTGTTGATCAGACGGAGTTGTGAGTTAATTTTTAGCATTTTTAATGGAAAAAAAAGCTTCCTGCTGTGAAAAAAAACATAAGTATCTTAAAGTCAAACAATCATCCAGGCTGTACTTATTGCCACCCATTTCCCTTTCCATATTCTTTTTTTTTTTTTAATGAATTATACTTTACCAGGTAGAGGCATGTTACCAGTGAAAAATGTGTAACAATTTAGTCAAAACATTAAAGACTGTTGCAGTTTTTATTCTTCTTCTGGGAGCAGTTGCTGGTTGGCAGCTATCACTGGAACAAATAGAGGGAAGGGCATCTTGGAAAATTACATCTTGTTCTTTTAATGCACTACTGTTTAAAACTTGTAAAGTAAACCGCTGACCTGCTCACTGTTGTGCCCTTATTTTAAAAAATAAATAAATAGTTTATTGTTTGCAATAACACCAGTGGCAGTGGTCTCTGATCCTCTCAGAATTCCATCAATTAAACTTTAGTGTTCACTCTTCATAAGTCTAGGTGCTTTGTGTCTACTAAACACTGAACGATGAGTGAAAAAGGAACAGGCAGAAGAGAAAAAATTTAAATGTTTAATTTGGATGTTTTTGTCCTTGTTACATCAGATGATTATGCACTTAACTGCTGTTTGTAGGTCCAAGGCCGTGGCTCAATAGTTAAGTGAAGCACACAGCAGATGTTGTTGTGGACGTTGATTTGGGTGTTTTGTGCTGCTCTGAGAGTCGACAGCAGCAACACGCCTGTGCAATATTTTGCACTTTGGCTGAACAACACTAGAAATTTTTTTAAATGATTATAGAGTTTAATTGCCGCTTCTCTTTGACACAATGTCGACAAAAGCTTCAAAACATTCATTGGAGCCGTTTCTAGTCCACCGCATTACAGGTTTAGATTTATTGTGTCCAACTCATGTATATACATAGTTCTATTCTTCATTTGGTAGATAATCAAAATAATCATTGTTGATTTAATGTTGTAAGCAAAGTAATAAGCACATAAACTCATTTCTTGTCATAGTTATTGGTATAGGAACAGAGAAAATGTTTTTGCTTGTGTCTGTACATGTGTTTGTGTGTCTGCTTGTTACCAAAATATCTCATGAACCACTGGACAATTTTTAAAGAAACTTGCTGGAAGTAATTGCCAAACCTTTCATGCGAGTTCGCTCACTATGGCAACCCCTGCAGAAGGGAGCAGCCAAAAGAACAACAACAAGTATTTGAGACTGATCCCCAACACATATTTTGAGAACAAACAGACTGGCAAAGTTTTAAACAAAGATTTTGTGCACTAACTATTTGCAGTCAACTCTGTCTGTCTGCTTGCAACATATCTCATGAATCACTGGGTAAGTTTTAATGAAACTTTAAAAAAAATAAAATAAATGGATATACATCTACACTTAATTACCCTTTGGAGCCAACCCAGTTCAAGATGGCAGCCACAGGAAACTGACTTTAGAAAACACAAGAATGGCTATAACTCAGTCAGATTTACAGATTTTGGCCTAAGGTTTGGTGTGGTAGGAGCTTAGCTGGCCAATCCAGCTAATCAGCCTTAATCAATACAAGCAAAGCTATAACTCAGTCAATTGTTCTAGGCTAAAATTTGATGTAGAAGTAACAGAGTCATACACAACACATACTCTGAGCATGACATCTCACAATATGATAGTGGGCATTATTTTCAAGGTTTGATGAAAATGACTAACTCATTTCTCAACGTAATGATCTTATGACATCTCATAATGATCTTAGATTAAAACTCTGGTGTGAAAGGCAGCTGGCAATATGCAATCATTCAAGGAAATGCTAGGTCTTTAATTTTTCTTTAGTCTTGGAAACTTGTAAAATAAATACGTATTTAGTTTAAGCTTGTGTGTTTGGGTTCAATACTGATTTTTTTTCTGAAGTATAAGATGTAGCCTTAGGCTGGGGCTTCTATTCATGCATTGTTGCTTTGATTAGATTTTATTTTTCAAAATTGCAGAAAAACCGAGCTCAGACTTTGGTACACAACTAGAATGACTAAAAGTAATATCCTTTGAAATGCTGCTTTCATTGTGCACCTAAACCCACCTTCCCCATTATTTCTTGCTCAGTCTTCCATCGCTCCTTTGCTTTGTTGAACACCTAAATTAAAGCAGGTGAAATATTGAAATCTGTTTTATGAATGATGCTGCTTGTTGCCTCTGATTTGTTCGTGCAATAATGAAACTCTTATCGTTCCTGTGAGCTATTTGGTTGTGAAATTGCTGCGCCACAAGCCTGACACATTAGAAGCCATGATGTGTTTTGGAGCAGATATATTGTCATATGTGCGGTGGTGTTGTCAATTTGAGACTGTCTCTGACTGATAGTAATAGACCTGGGGCGTGTTTCATGAGGTGAGTTCATCACTGTCAGATGACAAGGCTAAAAGGTAATTGCCGTGATGGTTAAGTGGGTTAATGCCAGCTTTCTCATCCAATCATAAGCAGCATCGACAAAGTAAAAGCAGCGTGTGCAAAATGAGATAGGATGATAGCGCTGACTTAAACTGAGAGTCTAAAGCAACATTTTTCACCAAGATGAAAGATATAGAATATAAATATTTTAAACTTGTAATAAACCACAAAGCAGCAGAAATAATTCAAAATGACTAAATGAGATGCATTTTGTATATTTCCAGAAAAGCCCATTTTTTTGTAAACTTGTCTTATTGTTTCAGATAATAGCAAGCGTTATGACAATAAACACAGAACAAGGTTTTTTGTTAGAATTAATCAATTAAAATACTATTAATTTCTTTATTCAAACTTAAACATGTAATACATTTTTGTTAAGGGTCAGTAACTTGTTAATTCATCATCATTCCATAAGATACTCAGTTTTTACTACCTTAAAAAAAATTCTTTTAACAGCCTCCTATTTTTGGGTACACTGTCTGCTGCTGTAGTCATAAGGATTTCTTATTTAAAGACCTGCTCTTACTGAAGAAATCTGAATTGTTACAATAATAATGACTTCTAAAAATATAGATAAAAGTCTTTCTTTATTAGAAAGGAGTTCTTTTAAGAAGCTTAAGAGCAGAGAAAAAAATGTAACAGAAGGAAAATAAGAGAAAAAAATCTTTGAATGCTGAATAATGGTGAGTTAATGGATTGCTGCAGATTAGATACAGATAAGGTGTAGGGGTAATGTGGTTTGTGGTCAACCTCATTAGAGACTTACTTACATTCCATATAAATGCAATTATTTGTTTTAATCAAAAAAGGTTTCTAAATACTAAAACATTCTGCTGCTGGTGAATGCAACAGTGCAGCAGTATCTCCAAAGCACATTTTCACAAGTTTGCAGAAACCTTAATTTTTATTTTTAATTTTTACTGTAGACACAGAGATTCTGAATGCAAATTAGCACATTAACATACCAGACTTAATGTAGAATCTGCCCAGCGGAAGACAGGACTTAGTCTGGAAAACTTTTAGAATGACTGTAAATTGTTCTCAGCTTAGTTGTAGGCGTGGCTGATACATCCAAATGCATGCGATTTTTATATTAACTGCTGTCAAATTCAGTTTAAACACACAACATTTTCTTACGTTATCTTTTCTTAAAATAATGTTGCAAATAGCTATGGTATAATTAGATTTTTGATGCACAGTTTATTCTAGCCAGTGCTGTAAATGTACCACTAAGTTTTGTGTTTGTTGCAATTTAAATCCAAACGAAGAAATTTGAAGTACCTGACTTCTTAGTTTCCGATAAAGTACATAAAGAAATCAATAATGCAAGCAAGGGAGAACAAAACTATTATGAAGGCTGTGTTCAGCGTCTTTTAACAGTTCCAGCTGATCATTACTCATAAGGAACATATGTTTGCTTAGCTTTAAATGTGTGTTAGTTAAGGAGTGTACTATAATAGCCAGATAGTCAGAATTTTGTTAAAAGCAGCCACTTAATGCAACTGAAAGCATCTGATGCCAATAAGTGGTTTAGGCCTGATAGCCTCTCTAAGTTTTAAGCACATGCACACAATGAACAATATAATGATTAAAAAAAACAACAACAGCAAAAGATCAAAGAAAACCTTTTAGAGACCAGAGAGACCACTATAAAAGAACAAGTAAAAAAATTATAATGAACTTAAGAAAACAACTATTAATATGCAGTAAGGACAGTCAGATTTACTGTAAAAAAAAAAAAAAAAACAAAGTGAAGAGATGTCTGAGTGTCAGATGCATCAGTCCTCAGGGCTGATGGTTACAGAGAAACTTTAAAGCTTGGGATTTGTGACATGATGTCCAGTCTGGTGGTCCTAATCTGCTCTAATAGAATCCTGATTTCTTTCACTTAGACATGAGAGTCGCTGTTATTCAGTCGTGCTCAGGCATCAACTGGAGTTTCAGCAGTCGTGACAAGACAGATAAATAACCAATGCGAAATATCCAGGTGAAGACCCAAATAATGACAGGTTTCTTTTGAAACTTTGAAGAGTTGGTAGCTGTCATATATTAATATATGGTTTTTTTTTGTTTGCTCTAAACAACTTTAGGATAAAATTTGTAAATTGATGGGGTTTTCGTAGTTTAAATGAATATATTTAATCACTGTTTGCAGGCCTAATACTGATTTCACATCTTGGCATTTGTTAACAAGTAAAATGTTTTTGTCCTATAGCCCAATCAAATTTCTAAAAAGGTGACATCTTGTCAACTCTAAACCAAATAAAAAGGGAGATTGTATCAGCAAACACATTTGTTGGGTTGTTGAACACTGTAGTCACAAACATATTTTTGTCTTATACATATCCATACCTCTTTCACTACAGTACACCAGGATGAGAGATGAATCAATATTGGAGAAGGCTACTAAATTATGCATTTAAAAAGATGGTGAGCCATTTTGCACTGAGAGCTTCCACGTGTAAAACAGGGACCCCTTTTACAGGAGCTTTAATGCTTTTGTGGTGTCATTGTGAACCATTACACTGAAATCAGACCAATTTGATAATGGACTTCTATTAGTGACCTTGGTTGAAAGAATCGCAGATAATCTACATCTAAACTAATGTATTTTGTCCTTGCAAGGACAAAGAATTTTGGCTTAAAAACTGGCACCTCTCCCAAATGGATGCATCCACTCATCGGTGAAGTTCGCGAGCAAACATGTTCATATTCACGTAAACAACGTTGTTTCAGGGAACAGTATGGGGAGGAGGGGGCTGCAAATCGCCCAGTGACACCAGAAGAAGAGAAAGTGCCTGGTAACCTTGTAAAAGACAATCGCCGGGACCAAATTGAATGAAAAGGCTAATAAAATTACTCAGCATACAGTCCCGGTAATAAGAAACAGACATGTCCCAATTTTGATCTTGTTTACCCACCTGACTAAAGTATAACACTGATTTGGCACCTATGTCCAGATTGAACTGGAAAATGACTTGCTAATCTGTTTAGGTATTTGGAGTAATTGGGTCTGGTGCCAGTGAGGGGGATTTCCTTGACTGTTGAAAGTCCCTGCTAGTAGTCCATTCCCAGCTCCTTGGTATAATTACTCTGACAGAGCTGTGGCCACAGGGCTTGTGAGCAGGGCTGCTTTTTAAACTGTAAATTATGAAGGATTAGCATTTATGAATTTTAAATCAGGACTGTGGTAGGAGACACTAAAGCTGCTTAGTGATTGCAAACGGCAGCGTCTAAGCAGGCAGCTCTACACCCCTCATTCTCTGAGCTGTTCATTTAGTGTGTGTGGCTGTTTATTCAAATGTGGCTCTGCATAAACACAAAATGTTCAGACTGGACTCCCACTATTCGCTCAAAGCGAATAAGGATCTGACATCTTAACATCATCTCGTCCCAGTCTACGCTGCTTGTGTGTGTACGAGTTGATGTGGGTGCGAAGAAAAGCGTGGATGGGTTTGCCAACTCATGCGGGGGTGCATTTCCCCCTGTCACTCCTTCTCGGGCTGGGTGCTGCTCCTCGCTACTGCGTGTCACACTACGCAGAATATCCAATGGTTGATTATGTTAATGTGGGATTTGATCCATGTTAAATTATGCATAATGGATTGATGTGCTGCAAAGTCATCAATTAGACGGATATCATCACTAAAAAGTGTGACACAGCATAATATTGTATTTTTTTCAGCTTTTTTTTTTTTTTTTGGGTTTTCAGCGAGGCTGTAAATGACAACTTTAACGCCTCAGACACACAGCGTGTTTACTTACCCAGTTCAGCTGTGTATTTCCATCAGTCTGTGGTAAAGTTGACCTTGCTTTGTTTCAGATTTACCATCACTGTGCTTTTCTGTTGAGGTGTGAGTCCATGACTGCCATGTAGTGATAATAAGCAGACACCACCA
The DNA here is from genome assembly GCF_001649575.2 of Kryptolebias marmoratus. NCBI lineage: Eukaryota > Metazoa > Chordata > Actinopteri > Cyprinodontiformes > Rivulidae > Kryptolebias > Kryptolebias marmoratus. The sequence goes on from NC_051444.1 coordinate 6,990,950, forward strand.
GAGGCCTCATAGCACACCTCTAGGAGCTGTCTGCAACAGGGTCAGTCAGCCATGACCTCAAGCCTGTAGTGTTAACTGATTTAGCCAGGTGGCAATGGTAGGGGGGAGGAGGATTTGGAGGGTTGGACATTAAAAAAACCCCATGGGCTGATGGACCCCAGACTTTAACACTTTCTCCTGACTCTCTCCTCTACATAAAGGCCTGATACACCGTGATAGCTTCAATTTTACCAGATGCACATGTTTTTTCAAGGTTTGAGTTAATTATTCAGCTCTATGCCAATCCTTCAAGCAACACAGCAGATCTTCCCCACTGATTTTCATCAAAACATTTCTGACCATTTTAAAATTCTTTTTTTGCAAACTTAAATTATATTTTTAAAAAGCATTACTTTTCTGATCAAAAAGGGAAATATTCATATAACTACTGTGTTGTGTGAAGCTAGATCCATTTTTAATTATTTGTAAATTTGAAATAGATTTATAATTGCAAGTAACCATTTTTAAAGGTTTCTATGAAGGTATGTCTATGAATGTGAGAACCAGAGAATCTCTACTAAGGCAAATTTCAAAAATCCACTTGAATGTGTAAAACAAAATCAACAAAACAAGCAATTAAATTAAAATCACATAAAATTTAAGACTAAAACTAACTGAACAAAATAAACACTAAACATTGTTTATTCATATATATATATATATATATATATATATATATATATATATATTCAATCTAACAAGATTGAATTTAATTTTAATTCAGAGGCTTAAAATCAGGGAAAAAAATACCCATTTTATGGTTTTTACAGGTGTTAAAATTAGATCTTGCTACAACCTCAGATTTAAAACAATGCCAACTGCTTACTTGTGTCATTATTCATTCACCAAAAAGTGAGTCAAAATCAGAAATCAATGTCTTGAAAAAATACACAAATATTTAATAGTTTGTATAATCATTTCATGACTCACAACATTGTGGAGAAATTTTGACCCCATGCATATTTTGGTCTTTTTTTATTGTTCCATTATCAACTTTAGTATTTCACACGTTAACTGAGGTCTGCAGAGTCTGAGAAGGGGTTTTGCAGGCTCCCTGAGCTTTGCACAGTCTGACCTTGGCAGGGCCAGAGTGGGACCAATTTTCAGTGCAGGAGTTTCATGACCAGCTCACTTCTTTTCATTGTGAAGAAAATTGGACAAATCAAACAACAGTATAGTTCTTATTATCTTTTTGCTGTTGTTATTGTTGAGTTTTTTGTTGTACAATATAGTATGACAATTTTACTGTAGTAGAAGCAGCTTTTTGGTTTCTGCAGATCTTCTTTGTCTCGTAGTCAGAAGACATGGTTTCTTTTTCAGTACATATTAGAATGAAAGCCTCCATGTTCTCAGGAGGCAGTGAGCTTATTCTTATTATTCATAAATTTAAGTATTAAAAAGCTTTTCCTAGTGACATCAACTGCTGGTTTTTGAACAATTAATTTAGCAACTGTTATCTAATTTTTATATTTATGATAATAAAGTAATAGTGCATCAAAGTATTATATTTAACCTCTATAAATACAGTTGATTAGTGTTTTTATTGTGGAAAACCTCTGCTGTCCTTTGAATCTACAAAGTGATTTTGCATACATAGTTTTTCAGTATGTATGACCAGTAAATTTGTGTCTACTGACAACTCAGCCTGTTTTCTTTCAGCTGTTGTCTATCGTCACTAATTGTTGTTGTTGTTGTTGTTCCTTCAAAATCATTTATGGAAAGAGTGTTTTAGTGTGTTTAGGTCTTGCTTTACATTAAAAACAACCTTGAGTGTGTGTATAACATTAACATTTTGCTTTTCAAAGCATCGGCAATGTGACATTTCAAACTATTTATCAGATTCATCATCGATTATTTACCTATAGTCAGGTTTCTGCAGGATGATTTTGGTAATAACTTTGATTACCGGTACATATACTTGTACAGCTCATGTTTTTATCTGAGCTTTCCAACCCTAACTAGCACCTTTTCATTGTCCATTTTCACCTTTTGTTCCTCAATGTTTCAAAATTATTGTTTTTTTTATTATTTAGTAAACAAAGACAACCCCAGGATGTCATTGAACTGACAGAATTTCTGTTGAGTAAATAAATAAATCTTTGTTTATATAGCAAGTTACAAAGTGCTTTACAGAAAATTATACAATAATAACAAATAGACACAAAATAAGAAAACAACCAATGTAATGATAGGATAAAAACGATAAAGCTATGCAGAAATATTAAAATAATGCACAAATGAGAACTAAAACTGGTGTGGTTTAAAGCACTCTCGACAGCTTGCCATTGAGACTACAGGAAGACTGTTTCAGAGTCTAGGACCCTAGACTGAAATAGCAAACTCAACAAGAAGGCTTTGATGAGAAGACACTAAGGGCAAAAATACATGAGGGGTTAAAAGTTCACTAATATGAGAGAACCAGTTTTTGTTTCTTATTCCTAGCCAAGGTACTAAGCTAAGATGCACTCAGCTATCTATTCTGAAAAAAAAAGTTTTTAAGAAACTAATGATTTCAGTTAGTTTTTTAGGGGGGTGAGAGGTTGGGGGTTCTTTGCCCCCAAACAAGGTTGTTAACTTTAGACCTCAAAGCCTTTAGAACAATCTTTAGTGTAGCTAATCTTGAGGGGCCTACTCCCAATGGATGGCTGGCTGGATGAGGTTTAGGAAGACAAAACATCATTCTTCTATTTCAGCTTCTTTCCACTGACTTAAATCTATAATACACAAAATCCAGCCATAACATTATGACCACACAGAGGTTAGAGCCAGAGGATGGGAAGCAACTCTAAATTTACTGACTTTATTCATCCATTCAAAGCTCCCATTTATTTGCATCAAGGATATTTTTGCCAGTAAAGTTTTGTGCTTTGCTAAGTTTCTTTTTTTGCTTAAAGATTTTACCAGAAGTGCTGCACGGCCTATATAGATGTTTTACTTTTGATTTTGATCCAGATCAGATATTAAAACAGAGATTTTTGATTTAACCACGGTGTGGTCTCAAACTGTTACTATTTTACAATATCCCAACCTGGAGGTAGAAAAAAAGATGAGTCCACTGTTACAAGAAGAAGATGGATTATTTAGAAGCATGCAGCATTTAAAGTTTACCATCAATGCAAGAAGAACTGAAAATGTGCTCCAGGTATTTTTATCTTATTGAATGTTAGTCTTTTGTCAAAGTTTGTGTGTTTAAACAAACTTTAGTTAGAATATTGTTATGAAGCTCTGCAGCAGATTTCTTTACACCACACACTATAAGTAAAGAAAATAAAATATCAGCAAACATAACTGAAGGTATGAAATATGGTTCATAGTTCTTTTTTTACAGATTTCTTACCTAAATGTGGTAAATTGTGTAATCATTGTGTACATTTGGATACTGTATATATATATATATATATATATATATATATATATATATATATATATATATATATAGTACAAATCCAGACTATTCTCCTTACCACTACCTTAACTATCCAGTGATCACTTGTGTTTTAGACTTACTGCAGTTGTTTGTTTTAGATTTTATTTTAGTTGTTAATTTTTAGACTGTCTTCTGAATAATCATTATTTACTAAATCCAATGTAAGTAAGTTCTGAAAATATACCTTAGAAGATCACTCAAGGTTTTACTAAAGGAAACTACACACACACACACAAAAAAAGATTCTGGTAAGAACAGTCTGTCAGCTTGTCTTTTCTCTCCAGTCCTCTCCATGACTGAATTGTTCTGAGAGGCTAATTGTATAGATCCTTTCAAGTCTTAAGCGGAGCATATCATGAAAATGACTGTTTGGGAAAAAAAAAATACAATCTTTCAAAAAGTACATTTTATTTTTTCAGATTTGCCCTAGCAAAGGATCTTCTCCTAGACTTTGAGGCATAAGTGGACACATCTTATTGATTTTCTTTCAAGCCGGATTGCATTGATTGCCGCGAATATGGCAGACAAATCCATCTGGTTGTGCGTCCACTGGGACAGCGAGTGGAGGCAGACAGGGAGCTGCGGCTGGGCGTCTAACAGCAGGGGGGCAAGCTTCATTACACCAAATAAGAGCCCACTGGCCTAACACAACCCCAACCGACCCCCACACCACACTCTCCATCCTCTACTTACACCCAAATTAAACTGAGAGCTTTTTAATTATTTATCAATACCATGCACTCATCGCAGATCAATCAGTGTGAATGGTTTTTAAACATAATGAAGGACCCTGCTCCAATAGACCTGTGAAAATTGATTGTGATCTTTGCCATTATGCCTTAAGTAAAGATGAGATGTGTTGACAGCAGTGTTGGTAATTTGAGGTTTGGACACAGATGAAGTGGAGCCTCTCCCCTGCCTGAGCACAAGTGTGCTTCAGCAAAAGCAAACAGTGTCTGTGCTTAGAGGCCATCTCATGCTCTACCATTAATCAAGCTCTTAAACAGGACATCTCATCTTATCATCACATCACACCATCCTCACAGAAGAGGCCTCTGCTCCTCGGGCCAGAGGCACTGCGCACCTCCTCAGAGATCACTTCTCATCACAAATTACACAGGTTCTCACCACTCTCAAGGTTTAGCAAAGCTTGATTCATTGTACTTCTTAGGTCTTCGAATGAACCTAAGCAACCTTAACTTTCCCTCTCTGCTTCCATATTTCTCTCGGGGTGCATCATGTCAAGCAGAGTGAGGAGATATTCCATCTGGAATTATTAGCCAGAGACACACAATGCAATCTAATTTCATACCACCACATTCAATCACTGTAAATTCAGTTTCACAGGGGCAGTAAATAAGACATGGGGTACAGGTATTTCAAAATGAATTAATGCTTAGAGATGAATCTCTGTACCTGAATTTTATGAAATTAGAAAAAAAAATATATATATATATCACCTGTCGTTAACTTACCGATCTGTCTGTACAAGAGCTGCAAGTAAATACACAGATATTAAATTCAGAAGATTGTTTGTGAGAAAACAAGCCAACAGAAAGCAGGACAACATAATGAGATTCTTATTTTATCCTTTTTTTTCTGGTGGGGGTGGAATTGGATTATAGAGGACTTATTTGTATGTGATATTGAGCACTGCAAAATAAATTCACACCTATTCAAATTGAAATCAGACCTAGGTGCATCAGATAATCCTTTTTAAGATAGTATGAACTGACAGCCCAATCCCACACACTGGAAAGAAATAATCTACCCCTAACAAAACCGATATATAGCCTACCTTGCCAAAAGCATTCATATATATATATATATATATATATATATATATATATATATATATATATATATATATATATATATATATAGACAAATATTTACCAGTCAAGTACATGCTTGATTTTTTTCTTTCTCCCAGAGGCATAAACAGTTGCATCCATATTCATAGGGAATTTGAGCCTGTCTTCCAATCATCATGTCACAAAGAGTCTTAGCAAAAGCGCTTTTGCAATAGCTCAGTTTGTCGTTGGATGAGGAAACCTGATTTTGTTTTGAATCCCAGAGCCTTTTGAGACGTCAGGCCGTATCAGTGAGGAAGCCTGTGATGGCTGCAGTTATACAGCATGGCGGCTCCAGCTGCTCATGAGTTCTTTTTGAAATGGCTTATTTCTGAGGGAGTGTTGAGACATAAGCCTGAAAGAAGGACAAGGTTTAGTGTGAAGATGAGCAGTGGGTTGCTGCTGCAGGGATGTGATGTGCTGCTGGTGGTGTCAGTGGTTGTGGCGAGACTGTGAGAGGCTCTAATGTGAGAAGGGATGAAGCAGAGAAAGACGGGAGGTGTCGGTGGTGGGTGGGTGTAATGCAACCTCAACATGAACCCAAGCTAGATGTGAGCTTCAGGCACATTTCTCCCGATGCTGCTGGCATTCATATGAGCAGCTTAGTGATTCATCTCCCTGCTGGCTAGAATCACGTAGGCCTGCATGATGTCCACTCTGTGGCTGTAAGCACTTTTGTTCAGGTGCTGGTTTTGGACTCCATGTCTGCTACATTGATCTGAGCTAATGAAGAGTCATTGTAGACAAAAAAAAAGAAACATCTTCAGTAGTAGTACATTTTTATTCAGACCATAATAAACAGGATGACAAAAAAGTTAGGGATAATCCAATTTTACCTCTTGTCCCATCACTTAGCCCTATAAACCTCCAATTTACACATTCACACCAAAGCCTAGAAGTTGCCACTATTTTATGTGAATTAGAAAAAGTGTAAAATAAGAATGCTTTGAAACACACCTGAACAAAGTCATATGGGCCGTACACTGGCAAAGAAACCCAAAAATGTAGGCATTTTCTCAGATAGATGTATTTTTTTAGCTAACCATTGCAATGTCAAGTTTGAAATGACTCAAATGTATTATGTTTGTTATGATGGTCAGTCTAACGTAACATGAATAAAAATACTATTCTATTATACTATCAGCAGTAATATTGAGGTAGCCAGCCTTTGACTGGTAATGTTTTTGGCAATTGTTATTTATTATGTTTCATTCAATTTCTGCTGCCATAAATAGATGGAATTTACCACTTTCTTTTTGTTGTTTTTGTTTTTAATGTCTTGAACAATTTTTCAGTTTTTCCTGTTTTGTTGAAGAGGTTTTTGTTGCAGTCATACATGCAAGTCAGCAAACATTACTGTTAAATATAGAAAAAAAAGACATCCTAAATAGGATGATTTAAAATAAATTTTATAAAAACACATTAAAAGAAAGTTTTAGGTTTGATAACATGAATGCCTGAAGAAAAATATCGCAAGTAACAAACTGTTAGAATGTTGTTGGTTTTTTTCTTTACTTTCAGTTACATTTGGCACAAACATGGAGAAATTATTTACATAACATTTATAACAGTTAACACATCTTCAGTGTACTCCTGCTCCAACAGCAAATCAGCTTCACAGAAAGCTAAGTTGACAATAGTGGCTGTAAAGTTAGTTGCAAGCTCCTAGCATTCTCATTTGATTTTACTGACTTTGTGTTGCACCTAATCTTCATTTAATTGGCATCTAAACTGTTCATAAACATCTAGATTAAAATAAGACTGCATTTGGTGAAAGTGAAAGTTTTTGTAGATGTCTAAACCCAGCTGTAGACATCTGCTTTTAGCTGAGATTAGCAGCTTATGGCTAATGTAAAACAAATGTTGGATCTTTGGCCTATTAGCAGTTCTCATCTAAGTAGCTTCATTGTTTTTAGTGCACAAAACCTCTTGCTGCTGTGCAAGTAGAGTCTAATCATGTGTTGTGATCATCCTCTGTGATTGGCTGCCATCAATAACCCTTCCACAGCTGGTATACAACTGATTTCTGTGTCAGGATGTAATTTGTTATCTATTACTTCACAGGCCGATTGGGCCATATGCGGTCAGAGGGCACCAATTGGCAATCTCTGTTTTGTGACTTTAAATAAAGACCCTAGAGGACATTAAAATCCACGGGTAAGAATCAGGCTTTTGTGCATATGGTAGTGTTTAGTATTTTTAGTCCAGTGGTCCAACACTGATTATTTGTCCAAAAAGCAGCCCATCTAAATTCATGTAGGAAGACAATGTTGAGAAGTTTAAACATCACAACCCTCAAACTGACTAATATTTCTGTTCACTACTAGCTCTCAACCTCACACTCTCCCCTTTTTTTGTTTTTCCTCCTTTTTTCTGAACATTTGTCCATTTTTCTTCCACAAACACTTCAAATTTTCCTTACAGGAAAGCTGCATTAGCAGCAACTGTAGGGGCACCAGGACATTTTTTATATCATGCTTCATTATTAGCAATATTTCTCATCTTAGCTAAATCTTTCAACTATATGCCTAATAATTTGTACTAGAGCAGCATTATTGTTTAAGCTTTGGCCACTTAAGAGACTTTAGAATAAAAGGAAAGATGATAGTTTTAGTAATATGGATTGTTCTACTCTTTGGGGAATATATGCTTGTTTATTTCTAATGATATAAATTGAAAATATTTCTTATTCATGGATAAATGAGGGTCTAAAACTTTCAGAGCTTTACACATGATCTAAATGAAAAAGGAAAGTCTGACTCTGTGTGAAAATATTCTTATTAGATTCACAGAAATGCACAAAGTCATTTGTTGATGAGTGAAACTCAGTGACCAGGAAAAGGAGTAGTTGTAGCACATTACCTCTGTGAAAAAAAAAAAACAATTTATCTCTCACCATGGGCAACTCCAGTTTAACCATAGTTTTGTAAAATGTGTTTGTGGCTTTCCCTGTGTCAAAATGTGCTTTTTTTGTGAATCCGCACATTTGCAGACTTCCTTGAGAGACCTTTTCATGCTGTCCTGTTCACCATAAAACTCAGAGAGAATCAATTAGAAAAGAAGTTGATTCTTATGTAAAAACAAGAGGAAACTTGACATCAAATTGGAGTTCCACATGGTTCTTAAATAGTGTTGCACAAGCTCACACTTCACAAGAACTAGTTCAAAGTTCAGCTCACACAGCATAAAACTAAATTAATTCATGTTCATAGCTGACTACTTAAAAATTCAAAACTAAATTTGTACTCCCTGCACAACTAGTTGACAATAATTTATCAATTTGTTTCCACCCAATCTGTGGTTTAAGTACAAGACTTTTATGCTGAGTCTGGTGTACCAGCACCACTCTCAATTTAATGGTTAAGGCATGGGATTTCAGTCAGTGTATTTACTTTTACAGTAACAGGTTCCCACGAATATAGGAGTTCACAGCTGTGTGTGTGTGTAAGAACCTGACCATACAAAGTATACACAGTAGACAGTAACCTGCACTCGAGAAAAACATACTATTACTTTTTTGTGCATGAAGTAGCAAAGATTTGTCCTAAAGGTCCTTCATATTTCAGCAACTTTTCACCCCCTCAAAAAAATGTCCTTCATTGCCTTCATATAGAGCCATGCAATATTCAGTTTCTGGTTTTGTTAAGTTCAAAGCTCACAGAAAATATTGAGGCTACTCATGAGTGTAGTTCTAATCATGTTTGTGTAGAACGATGCTTGTGAACTAACATATCAGCGCAGTTTTCTGATAAAATAATGAAGCTGTGCTACAAAATCCAAAAAACTTTTTTACAAAGCAGGAGTTTAACTCAGTTTTCTTATCATAACCTGATTGAGCTTGTTTCCTTGTTGACAGGGCACCTGGCTGAGCATATGTGCCTAAAAAAAAAAAACATACATACTGTATCTGTGAATTAGTTTAACATCAAATTGCAACATGAGAGATAGTAAGATAATACCTGTCTGTCATGGGCGTAAAAAGACAATATTTCACTCTCTTGTCTAGTTACACAAACTCAAGCAATTCAGCTGTGATGTCACGATGAGTCTGTGAATGTGTTTGTGAGCAGGCTAAAAAGTGAGGGCTGAAATTGGGCCAAAGAGAGAACCAGTTCATCTTTCAGATAGAGGGCATATCTGTAACCCTCTGGAGCCTTTTTTTTTTTTAAATCTTGCACCCTCTACCATTATAAGGTATCTAGAAAACACTGACAGAGAAAAAGTTATTTAGGTTTTAATGAGTGACCTTTCTATGAAGCAGCAAACATGCATTTTTATGCCAGGGCATAAATAGCTGAGCTACATAACAATTAAGGTAACCTTTCTGTCGGAATAAGAGGCAATTGCTCAGAGAACTGAAATAACATGAATGATAAATTATTTTTGTAACCCAGTGCACAGACGGTGAAGAATAACGAACAATGAAGTGGGGGAGGGAGAAGTAGTGCCTTGTCTCAATTGTAAATCCCCGTTATAATGCCTCGTTAAAAAGATTTGGGAAGGCGAAACAGAAGCAGACACTCTCTCTCTTTCTTAAAGGTAGACAGGTCTCAGTGGGATTCATTAATGTGTGTCCCGGTGGTAGTCTTCCTCTTACAGCACAATCGCCTGGGTTAGCACCAATGCTGAAATTACACCTAATTGGACAATTACTCAAACTCAGAAACCTTGTGCAATAAGCCAACAAGGCTCCTAATAAACACCTTGTCTTCTAATAAAAACAAGGAAGTCATTTGCGTCACCCAAGAGGCCCAATTTTTTTTTATCTGTGCTAAATTTATTTTAAAAATAATTGCATGTGCTATGAATGAGAATATTAAAAAGGTGGTTGAGAGAGGAGAAGGAAAATATGTGCGAGAAGGAGAGAAAGAAAGACAGCAATGCAACCCCACCTCAGGCTGAGTGTTGCAGTCTGCTCTCCTGGGGGAGAGCTCATTTGTTCCACAGATAAGCACACTGCACACAGCACAACTTTAATATTACTGCTGTCATGCCATGCTATAATGAAATAATTACTGTTTTGTCTTTCTTTCAACCAACCAAGCCCACCTTCTTCTCTTTCTTTTGACCCCTCCCCTTTCTGCATTGGTCAAAGACACATTTCCTCCACATGCGAAACATTAATTTAAAAAATGACAGTTATGACACATTTCTGTCAGCCACAACTCTTTTATGTTGCTCTTAGCAGTTGGTGGACAGTCATGCTTCTATGATTTGAAAGGAATAGCGTTACACTCTGGAAAATATTAGCTTATTTGTTTTCTTGAATGGAGAAATGACAGAAGATTGACATATGGACATCACTCTTGTATTTGTATGATAATTACAAGGCTAAATACAGCAAGCAGCTTTTCATAACGATTACCCTCAGATTTTAAACTTTGTCATATTCAGGCTTGATTTTTAGAGCTTAGTTTTTGTTTGCCCTGTCAGACTTTACCTAGCTACCCTCCTGTAAAAAGAGATTTCCACCTCGTCTTGCCTGGATTGAGATACAGCAGCTCTGATGACAACAGTCTTCAGTTTTTTCCAAACATGTTTTAGACAAATTTGACTTTATGCATTTATTTTGTGGTGATACCAGCTGTCACTGATTAACTTACCTGTCTGTTTACCCTGTTTACCACCAGTAAACTTGCAGTCTAAAAGTGAAGTACTCTGATGCAAAAAATTAAAGTACAAAAACTTTTGATATAAAAATAAATAAAAGGAGATTCATCATTCGGAGCTTTATATGTGAGAAAAAAAGTACTTTATATTCCAGGCTTAGATAGCTAGTTAAGGTAAGCTGAGTTTGTATAAATCCCTCCTAAATTTCATCAGAACATTTTGGATTAGCTGAAGACCTTTAGAAGTTTTTGGACATCCTGATAATACAATAATTGTGAGATAATAGTAAAATCTAGAAGAAACAAATGCATTGATTAGTTTTCTGCATCACTCTGACACTAAGGAGCTAGCCTCTTGTGATACATTTACTTCTTCTTCAGGGGGGCAACATTGTCAAGTGTAATACTATACAAATTGCTGTTTTAACACTGTGAACAAAACAATAATGATTCGCTAGTGTGTGTACAGCACTTTAGTAGAATGTAAACAATTAATTTAACCCAGTAACCAGCCAGAAAAAACTGTCAGACCCTCAGACAATCACAATGAGGCTTGCATTGAATACAACTTGCAACACATAGAACGACTCATATAAACTTGTGAAGCCACAAAGTATTTAGATGTAAATTTGAGTAACAGAAAAAGAAAAAAAAATGGCTTCTACTTTGGAATATGGTTAGATTACTGACAGAATCCATCCATGTTACAACTGTATTAATGTTCTGATATACCTTTTCAAATGTGATTATCATGTTTTTGTGTTCTAAGCCTCAAAATTTATTGTTGCCAAGTACGACCTTTAGACATTTTAAGAGCCTTTGCCTTCTTCCCCACTGCTGATTCTGAACCCATCTGTCCTCACTCTGACCTTTTTATGGTGTGTACCACTCTGGGAGGTTAGCAACCATTTTCACATTTTGCTGCTAACATTAGACAAATAGACAGATGAATAAATAATCACAGCTGACCTCACAACTAGGGACAAGTCTAACCCAGTCACTGGTGAGGGTTCACCAAAATGCCATTCTCTTCCATAGCAAAAGAAGAGAAAATGAGGGAAAAAAAGACATCAGGAAGCAGGAACGAGAACCCACAAGAGGTGGACAGTGACAAATGGTGTGGAAAAAACAACACAGGCAGCCATCTGAAAGGAAGACAAGAGTAATACTCACAAATAATTAACTGGGTAAATATTGGATAGCAGACTGACTAATTACTTCACATGTCTCACTGCGCTCCCATTATTGTTGCTGTCGCAGTTAACCCTTTCCTGCAAGGTGAAGCTGTGCAGGGGCCTAAACGAACAGAAAATTAAGAAATCTTTTACCTTCAGCAATGATATATGTTTATACACTTAACAAAACGGAGAGCAAGACAAAAGAGAAGACTTTCTGGGAAGATTTAAGCTACCTGAAAGACAAATGAGGCAGAGGAATTTTGAAGGATGATAGTTGCACAACCCATAATTTTTGCTTAGTTAAACAGCAAAAAAACATGTATTGTTTTTATTTTAGATATGCATGTTATTCCACATTTACATAGTACATTTTGTGTAGTTTTACTTACCAGAAAAATCTACATAAAACTGTAAAACTGATGTAAAATTAGAATCTACCTTCACAAAATTTAGATTTTGATCAAACTGCTTGCACAAAATAAACTCTTTTTTTCATTTTGAAAATATAATTTAACCTATGATTCACTAATATCTTTATTATAGTGGACGTTACTGCAGAATTGTTGTATTATATTAGAATAAAACCATATAGTAGACAAAAAGGACAGTAATGAGGGAAACTTCGAACTGATTGCTTTATGTATCAGAAAGTGGTAAATTTGTAAAAAAAAAAATGCTTAATGGGTTTAATTGTATTGTCTCACTCTAGTTTCTTTTCTCTTGTTCTTGCCTCAGATATTAGTCAGTAGCTATCTCTAGTATGGCATATTATTTTTTTAAGAAAATTAACTGTGTGAGCTTTGGGCTTTAAGCTATAACACGTTGAGAAAATTCAGAAGCAACATCTATGACTAATCAGGAAGCAAAAGGCCTTTAATGTGCACAAATGAGCGGAAAAAGTCTTTACATGAAGAAACAAATGGAAGCTGTTTAAAGTAAATGCTTTGAAGCCAAACGTTTTTCAACATGATTTTTTTTTGCTGTAAATTACATAAAATCAAGCAGACTATCTTCATGAATTCATGTCATTCAACTTTACAGCACACTGCAGGCACTTACCTGACATGAGGACATGTATGACATCCAAAGCTGAAATGTTTGATGTGTTTCCTTTAAGACCAGAGGCCTGTTTGCCTTTCAGTGTGGGTTCATCGTGCATTGAAGTTCCTACTGACAGATGTGAGGTAAACTGGTGAAGCTCCACACACAAGGACGTTTGTCCAATAATCTGCAAGGCAGTGGTTAATGACAGCAGCTGTGAGGCAAGCATGCACCACTTCCAAGCTGATTTAAGTTTAACGAGCCACTCCAGAGTGCTATTGATTCAAATCTATATTTGACAGGATACACTGTGAGCTTATATTAAATGGATAAGAACACTTCTTGGACACTCAGCGAGCTTTGCCAAATGGAAGAGAAGACATTAAGCATAGATAGGGAGCCTTTTGTTGCGTGATCAGTGTTTTGCCAGTGTGGAGGTTTATTCTTGCTGTTTATATACTAAATAATAACATTTTAGAAGTAAGTCTAGGCAAAAAACTGTTGTTGGTAACTGTTTAAAATTTTAAACTGAAACATTTCCGTGAATCGCTACCTTACCGTTACATTGTTTTAAAATGCACATCAATGTGAAGTGATGGAATTAAATTTGTTAACATTCAGCAGCTACAGAGCTTCTATCAGTCATCAGGTACTGGGACGAAGATGTGTAAATCACCTAGAAAGACATTTTAATGATGTTGATTGTTCAGCTATAAAAACTACTGAATGAAAATGTGGACATAAGGACATAAAAAATTTGTTTACAGTTGAAAACACACAATATCTAAAAGAAAATCGAGCATGTTCTGGTGGTTTTGGTGCTAAAAACGTTTAACACTGTCACAGTGCTCTAATCTGATGTCTGGAGATGCTTCTGTTTACAGTAGTGTTTTTACTCCTGACAGCAGAGCTACAGTAAAAGCTATTTCACCATCGGGATGTTCATGTATTGAAGCTAATAAAGAACTGAGGCAAATATGTACCTTCACGGCAAAAAGGTGGACAAGCTTAGCAAACTCATAGAAGAGGAACTTTTTAGGAATTATGAGTTGGCCTGTTATTTTTTATCAACTAAAGTAAAATAAACATACATATGAGCACTTTGGTGGATTGTTGAAAGATAAAAACCTCATTTTTTCTTAAATCCCTTGTGGTGGATGCAAAAAGGGTTCTAGAACACCATTGACATTAAATGATGATGTTCAAAATTAAGTTAAAAAAAAACTCTCCTCTACGTACTGTTCCATTCTTTTACACAGCAAGTTGTGTGACCAACAGACACTATTTTGGCAACTGTATGTTAATACTGTATGTATGGCAATTTGAATTGACAAAACTAATGATGCACAGCTAAATAATCATACTTTCTCTAAGAGTACCACTTCCTGAAACATTAAGTTTTACAATATGGAAGCAAAGAATAAGATCAATAAGGTGAATATGAAAACCAACAAATGTTTTAATCATGTATTTTGCTGCTTCCATTATGATTATGTCAACTTTGTGAAATATACATAATCTCAAAATGTTAGATGGCACGAGTTTGTGCTTTAATGATAATACAGACTGTTTAGCAAATCTTGTGATGTTCTGCACACACCACTGCAAATGATCTCAAACTTGCCATAATGTTATGTGAAAGACAGGTGGCTTGCAGATTAAAAGGTGTGAAGTGGACTGGCTGTTGGTGAGGCAGGGAATCCAAAAGAACTGAGAATTAAAGGAGGCAAATTTAGAGAACTAATTACAAATACCAAGACTTACGGCCACACTAATGGACACAACAATCTGTTAGAGAGTGAGTGGTGCGCTGGGCTGGATTTACTGTCGGGATGAGCTGCTGAAGAACAGGTGTTCATACTGATTGAAGCAGAGCCAGGACAGAGGGTGGAAGTATAATGTCTGTGTCTCACAAATTCAGACAAACAAACTGACATCATTTAAAACGACAAAACACAAAAAAGTTAGAAACTAACATTAATGATATACTTTCTGCCAGTGGTAAGAGTCTGGCATTTCTGAAAATTTCACAGATTCAGACTTTTTTGTCGACTTTTTGTTTTCCAGCAATTAAAAATCTTGAAAAATACAACCTTTTTCTTTATTTAGGATAAGAATGCAAGTTTGAAGGAGTTCCTAAGGAGCAACTGCTTGTTAGCCACTCCTGTGACATAAAACATTATGATGTTCCACAAAAATGTTCAAAGGTAGTTTTTACAGAATTTTTTACACCTTAGAAAACATTGTAGTGATGTGGTATTATGGAGAGTGAAGGACAAATATTAACAATAAGTTAGATGAATATTGCAAATTAGAGCATACCAAAGTTGTTGTTTTTTTTTCATTATTATCAGATATAATCAATATGCAGTGACAAAACAATCACACAGATTCATACCAGTACTGATCCATGTGAAACGTGTATTACAAAACAGAACATGTTAAGCATTCTTAACCAAAGTAACTATCTAATGAAAAAGTAAGGTCAAGATAAAATCAGCGAACAATGACATTTTATGTAAATAACTTAGTTATGTAAAATATACAGTATTGTATAAGTTTATGAAACAGCATTAACGTGAACTACCATGAAATCTTTGCAGTGGAGCCGTTTTAGGATCCACTTTGGTCTTGGTGCTGCTTAGACTAGTTGTTAGTCCAGTCAGAACTAATCTCTGTTTCACCAAATTGAAGTTCAAAAAGCTATCTACAACAGATAAGACACTGACTGCTCATTACCTTTTCACAGAACCCCACTTGAAAAAGTCTAGTCTCTTTCTCTGTCAAACATGTTAAGTTTGAGACAATAATTTGTAAAATAAAGCAACTGAGATGAATCTCTTCTTCTGTATGCAATTTGGGAAAGTTCTGCATGTAATACCATCATTTGATGAAAGTGATGTTTGAGAAATACCTCCATCACATCAGGCTTTATTGTACCATTTACAAATAGGACTTTAGTGAACATGGCAGTAGCCGTAACTAGCAGTAATTTTAAGCAGCACTTAGAGAAATTGCACAGATCAGTCAGTGATAGAACTGTGTCATAAATGCACCGAACAGTACCTGAATCATAACCCAAATGAAACAAGAGAGAATCCTGCTGCATTTCTTTATGACAGGAGCTTAACAAACCACACAACTGAGCGAGGCAACAGAGGATTTCAGAGAAAAGCTATTTTCTTCACTTTTATGATCTTTGAACTTTTTTTTTTCTTCATGGTAAGCTGTGTGGAATTAAATTAAAATGCCTGCTTGATTAGATGCATTTTTTGCAGTGAGGATAACAAATGTTTTCAAAATCCACGATGAATTGGATTCTGTTTTCCCCACCAATCCAACTGACAGCTTCCTAATGCTGCCACATTAAAGTGGTTTTCCAGCGCGTGTGATGCAGCTTTAACTAGGTCCCGGGGGTATTGTTAGTTATCATTGCCTACTGCTGGAGTGAGCCCCGGTGAAAGCAATTTTAGCTTTCCTACCAATCAGTGGTGCAACATGAGAGATGGCCAACAAGAACAAACGGTTCAGCTCACAACTTCCCGCCGCCGATCTTATCTGAAATCCTGCTGCTGTCCCGAAAGGGCCTACTAACGCAACGTGGCACCCCCTTCCCTTAAAAAGACATGAGACGGTTGGCCCCAGGCCCTCCCAATTCATGCAGATATCCGTAAATTAGACTCATAGAGACACACCAAAATGTCCTCCGAGGGTATTAGATATGAGCACTTATGCCACGAAACATGTGAGAAGCTTTTTGGGACAGTGGAGGGTATGATCAAACTACATGAAAATGCCATCATGAAGTCCCACCACAGTCAGGGGTTTACATGTTTCTATTTCGGCTTGTTGTGCAAGTGCTTCTGGAACATCAATACCCTAATACCTGCAGGCAAGGTAAATTCAAATCAAAAATAATGATTTCTTTTCTACCTGCCGTCTGTGATGTATTTATTTTTGTGCAACTGGAAAAATGTATTTCAAGAAGACAGCAGTGTCATTAGCATCATCTAAGTGATTTAATCAAAACGTATCAGGTTATGAAGTTTAATTTAAAAGTACTGAAAGTATGTGTTTTCTACCTGGATACACTTTTTTTTTTTTTTTTTATCGCCTGAAGCCAAACGGCTAAGGTGGATGATTATGTTTTTGCTCATGTCTGTGTGTGCATGTATGTGTGTTCTTGTATCTGCCTGCAAAATGTGTCATGAACCACGGGACAGTTTTAATGAAAGACAACAACTGATTACTTTTTGGAGTCAGTCCAAAACAATACAACTGTTACAGTAAACTGACCTAAAAAACAAAACTGCTGTAACACAGTTAATTTTACAAATATTGAGCTAAAACTTGGTGTGGTAGTAGCTGATAGTCATTCACAACACATACTCTGATCGAAACATCTTGCACTATAGCAAATAATGTTATTTTAAAGGTTTTTCAAGTTTGGTCAAAACGGTTACAACTCCATAGGCTACAGGCGATATGCATTACTTCAAAAAATGCTAGGCTTTTAATAATCCTTATGTTTGATTTACTCTGCTAATAGAAATACAAACAATTGCTGAAAAAGATCAGACCATTCAGAGCAGATGTTTGAAACTATCCATGTACAGCCTACACAGGTTGAAGAGCTGTATGTGCATTTTGATCATGAGTTGGTGAGTGAATGAGAGTTTCATCACTGTCAAAACAACCAATTTCTCTGGTTCTCTGAACTGAATCCAAATGTGAAGGAATCAATTAATCTGAGTGAGTCCTTTGTGTTTTATCCAACAGCAGGCAGCAAACAGTCGGCAGCTGATGTCTGGATTTTACAACAAATTGTATTTATTTTAGATTGCAGCCAACTATTTTAGACAACCCATTTATTTTGGATAAATCTGAAGGATTTGTAAGCAGGTGAATTATTCCCAGGAAATCAAACACATAGCAACTTTAAGATGCACAGAAGGTGACCTTCGGCTTCAGTACTATGATATTAGATGCAATCACACTCCAGGGACATGCAGGAATATGCCAAAATGATAGGGGTTCTTAAAAAGGCAGGTTTGTATAAACTATTGTTGAATGACTACTACAGTCGTTCTATCAGCATGCCTTAAAACACAAATGAAGACTGAAGTCTTATAAATGTATTAAACAGAGTTTCCAAATTCTTTCAGTTTTAAGCAGAACTTTTAGTTTTATCTAAATATTTATTGCTGGCTTAAACTATAAAAATGGTAAGCCTTATATATATATTTTTTTAATAATTGTGGAATGATGTTTGCAATATGTGAAGAATAATTCACGTTCAGAAGATAGTGCTAGTTGTAATAGCAAGCTAAGCAAGAAAAATGTGTCTGTTTCTTAAATGTTTGGCTTCTGTCTTGGAAGATTCCAAAATGCCCAGTAAAGATCTGGTTTTGGTGTACAATAAAGTCTTTCACAACAAAAACCTGCACTTTGAAGGATGTCACCATCATGATATGATGATAACTTTGACCCTGTCTACTGTGGAATGCTTTGTTCTGAGACTTGAATTTAAAAAAACACATTTCATTATGTAGATATTCTGAAAAACATAACTTGTATTTGCAATAAAACATGAAATATATAAATATGACTGCACAAGTCATTTGTAACCTTTAAAAAAAGGGGAAAAAACTTTTATAATCAATATAAATGAATTTTTAAAAAAGAAACAACTAAGATTTACTACAAAATACTTGTCTAAAACCTCTCACAAGTCAAAAAAATGATCCAACTAAAGCAGCATAAAGAAAGAAACTGATTAGCACCCCAAAAATAAAGTGCTCCCTTTGCATAGATGCCAACACAACAAGAGAGCCCTGTTGCTTTGCAATTTTTGCTTAAGTTTAATTTGCCACATTTTTAAAAAGCCAATGAAATACCACCTGAGTGTGCTTTCAGATAGAAGCTTTACCGAATCACAGGTGAAACATGTACCTTTTTGTGTTGTGTTGCAACCATGCCAGCTCTCTCTTTCACACAAATGTCGATTTAGCTCCATGACTGCATCTGTGACCGGCTCCTCTGTCAATCTTTGTACTTTTCATAGTGAACAGCAAAGCAGTGAAAATGCTAAGAAATCCAAAGGGGCTTTGTAATTTAGGCTTATTTTATAGCTTGCATTGTAGTTTACATAAAATTATGCACCTCATAAAAAACGCTGCTTTTGTACTTTATACATGCTGACAAAAATTAAATTAGAATGAATAAAATTAGTTTAGAGCTGCCGTGGTAAATAACAGTGTAATCACATTTCCTTCACCTACCAGAGCTTTCATTAGCCTTTTAAGGCTTATTTTCCTTTCCTTCATTGTTCTACTTCCTCTTTCCAGAGTGCAGTAATTTCTATAATATCAAATGTTGGATAGCCCAGGTGGAGGAAAAAGAGCGTGGTCTCATAGACGGCCTGAGTTATGTGGCTGTCTTAGGTCTTATTACCAGTGCACAGCCTACAGGCAGCTTCCCCATATGGGAATACATTGAACATCGCTCATACATTAACTCAACTTAAACAGCTGATCGATACTTGATATTCTGTGATTTTCCCACCCCCACTGTTTCTCCAAATTACTTTTTTTTAACCTGGAATATTGTGTAGTTGCAGTAGCAGTGGACTTTTGTTTTTTTGTTTTCCTTTTATTATAAATAAAAAGTTTAATTTCTTCATTAGTTTGTTTTCCATGTGCTTGTTTAAGTATGCTGCTGATTTTATGCATCAGAAAATAATCATTTCCTGGCACAGTGGGTCACAATTGAGTTTGTGGAGGTTGATGATTAAGATAAAAACACATTGTGGTGTATTGAGGTAAGTGACCTGCCGCTCTGCTCAGATAAGACTCCAATTAATCCGGGCTGAATTGCTGTAATGTAAAATAAAGATAATTACTAAATCACCAGGCTACACTGCTTTGATAGATTTTTGTTACTCACTGTTATTGCTGCGAGGAATAAGAAATTAAATGGATTATATCACAGCATTTTCAGATGGATTACAACTGCTTTTAAATAACCGCAAGAGCAATTTCATCAGCCCTGCAATTCGAGAAGCCACTGACAGGCACTGCATGATTCAAATTGAACTTGCTCTCATCATTTTAATAAAGCGCTTCTCTCTTCACCCCCAGCAGGCACACACACACACACACACACACACACACACACTGACACTCACGCACTGTTCAAACTCTATGGTCTCTATTTAATCTAAAAAAAATAGGCACACATTTACAAAACACACTTATAGTTTCCACAGGAAGCTGCTCCCATTTTCAAAACTTGGTTCAATGTTTTGAAGGATTCCATGAAAAAGTATGAAAGACGATAGCTGATTAAAAACCAGTCTGCAATTTCTTTTTTCTTTTTAATTTCATTCACTTTTTGTGCTTCCTAAGTGTCTTTAGAGAGAGACGTCACAACATGGTGATTTACAGTCAAACATCTTCAATAAACGTAGCCCTGTGAGAATTGTTTGTGTGTTTGAAGTTCAAGGATTAAAAACGGTAAATAGTGGACAAGTAATCAAAGGCATGTGATGAGAGATTTTTACGGGTGGTTATCTCCAGGTTCTCACTGCCTTTTTCCGTGTGTGCTGGGAGATTGTGGAGAAGTCGGCGTGCCAAGCGCCCAGGGCTGCCGCAGTGACGGCTCTCCTTTAAAACCATGCTGGCACAGAGCCCCCTATCGAAGCCAAGGCCTGACTCTGTAAGCATTCATTATGGCATCCATTAGAATAAACATCTCAAAATCCCCCAAGACCGGCCCCCTTTGCTTTTAAGTGCATTTTGACAAGGCTGCATGCAAGCTGCAAAATGAGAACAGTGCCCACATTTTATTGTATTTATTTATTTATTCGTCTCTGTATTTATACTTTTTTTTAGACAAAGTTCTCCTGGTGTTTTTACACAAAAAGCTTTTAAATGTTTGTCTCAGAGTGTTGCGGTCTCTACGGAAAACTGACAGTAGTGCCAGCAAAGAGAGGAACGGAGCCTAATTGCTAATCTGTGCTCCTCCTAAGTGCATCGACACAACAGTATAAGGTGCATTTGAGTCTGCTCTTAAAGAGGTTCATAGCATATACAATGTTTAAACCAGTTAAATCAGTTTTGTGTACGTCTCAGGGAATGGATGAGTACCAAACAAGGAACTGACACAAATGATTTTAAGAATTTCAGGGAGTCTTTGTTCTAATGTGAGGGGCACATGTAAAGGATGAGCTTAAAAGTGCCATTTATTTATTGATGCACTCAATACAGGCAGGCTGATGGTAAATATTCCACAAAACCTCATGAAAGAGGTCATTAGTTTAGAAAATCATAAATAATGCAAAGCTAAGAGATCCATCCAGTCTCATATTAGATACACTTTAAGAACAACCCCAATTCCGAAAAAGTTGCAATGTTGTGTAAAACATGAACAAAAACAAAATGTACATTTCATAAACCTATATTTGATTTCCAGAGGAACACAGATCAAATATCAAAATGTTGAAAGAAAAAATTGTACCATTCTTTTTAAATTAGGTCATTTTGAATTTGATGGCAACAACACACTCTCACTGTGAAGCATCTCTTCTTTTAACACCAGTCTGTAAACGTCTAGGAACTGAAACCAGTAACTGAAATCTTTGAAGGGAAATGTTGTCCTAATCCTGTCCGATGTAGGATTCCAGCTGTTTAACAGTCCATCTTTGTTGGATGTTTTACTAAAACCTGTGTATACTTTTCTGTATTGATGGTGCCTTTCCAGATGTGTAAACTGTCCATAACAGAAGCACTTATGAACACCCATACCACCAGAGAAGCAGTCTTATGAACTGTGTGCTCATAACATGCTGAATGGTTCCTCTCAGTAAGGACCTGTTGTCCGTGGTTTCCCAAAAAACTTTCAAATTTCAATTTGTCTGACCACAGAACTGTTTTCCACTTTCCTCAGTCCATTTTAATGAAGCACCGTTTCTGGACAGTGATTGCAAATGGCTTCTTCTTTGCCTGATAGAGCTTTAACCTGCATTTGTGGACGGCACAGTGAACTGTGTTTAAAGATAGTGATTTGTGAAAGTGTTCCTGAGCCCATGCAGTGATGGCCAGAACAGAATTAAACCTGTTTTTAATGCAATGACTCCTGAGGGCCCAAAGATCGTGGTTATCCAATACTGACTTTTAGCTTGGTCCTTTGTGCATAAAGATCTCTTCAGAATCTTGAAATATTTTGATGATATTATGAACTGTAGATGATGGTATATTGAAAGTTTTCCAACTTTTACACTGAATAATTTTTTTTCCTAAATTTTTCTGCTTTTTTTAGCCTGCCCATCTGCCCACCTTTACTTCCTAGAGATTCAGTTTCTCTAAAATACATTTTTTATACTCAGTCCTCTTACTGACCTGTTGTTAGTTAACTGAATTAGTAGTAAAATGCACATCCAGTTAATTCTGATTTGTACCACTTACTTTTAGTCTTTTGGTTAAATATATAAATGTTGAAATATAGGTTATCCTATATTTCATTTAGATTATACATGATTGATGTTTTTACTTCTGTATCTCTATATTTGATTATGATTTCATTTAGATTATTTTAGCTATTATTTTGACTGTCTCAGCTCATGTTTAGATATGCCTGGTTTCATGATTTTATTTAGATTATCCTATATTTCATTTAGATTATACATGATTGATGTGTTTTTTGTTTGTTTGTTTGTTTGTTTGTTTTCTGTGTTTGATTATGTACCTGCTGTATTTGATTCTGTTGTTGTTTCTGTTGTAAAGCACTTTGGATTGCCTTGTTGCTGAAAAGTGCTATATAAATAAATCTGACTTTTGTTGCCCCTGTCATCAAATTCAAAATGATCTTTTTTTAAGTTACAATTTCTTAGTTTTAACATATTTACTATGTTCCAATGTGAATACAATATGGGTTATGAGATTTGCAAATCATTGCATTTTGTTTTTAATTTACATCTGACACAAAGTACTAACTTTTTCCAAATTGGGGTTGTAGTCACAAAAATCTAAGTTAGTTATCTGGGTTGCATCTGCAAAATCTAAAGACAGTCAAAACTTTCTGCTTTCTTCACACTCAGTCCACTCATTTTTGAAGAAAGATGACAACTGGGTTTTCATGTTTTATTTTATAGTCAAACAATAGGATCCCAACAACAAAGTGCAACCCCGAGTTTGAGAAATGTGTCTTTTCCCTGCTGCAGCAGCCCTTCTAACCAACAAAACCCTGTTTGAGGAAGGCAACAAAAAGACAACAACAGGGAGCAGCGAAACAAAACACCCGGCATTATCATCACCGTTATTGACAACAGCAACGGCAGTAATAACAACAACAAAGGGCATCCTGGGATATCAAGTCACATTTGTTTCTCCATTTGCCGTGTGAAACGTACTGTAATAAGGCCGCCTTTCTGCTTTGATTTGGAGTGCCGGGGCTGTCGGTGGGCTGTGGACAGGAGGGTTTCATCAGCTCACTTCTTACATCGCCAACTTCACTCCCAACCTAACTAGGCCAACGGGCCTGACACTTTGCGTTGAAGTACAAGAGTCTCAAACAAATGAAATTCAGATGATTGGTAAAATGATATGATACACAAAAGCAAGTGTCATCAGGCTGTCATGTTTGCCTTGTTCCTTCCCCCTTCCTCTTGGTGTGTAGCAGCACGCCTTGGGGGACGTCGACTCTCCTCCCGTTCTCTCTCCTTCCTCCACACAGTTCAGGGATGCTGGCCGTCTGCCTGACTGACAGTCAGAAGGAGAAACAAGCTAAACTGGGCTGCGTACACCCCTTAATTCAAACAGAGCAATAAAGACTAACCAGCAGTCAACAACTCATAAGTAAATCTCTTTAAAAATGAAAGTGAGGCCTCGACAGTCGCCATAAAATTTAAAAGAAAAAAAGAGCATAAGAAGGTTGAGGGGGAAAGAGAGCTATGATGTTTCTCAGAGAGAAAGGAGATAAAAAATGACAGGATTTAAGATTATGACAGTATTTTGCCTTCCCTTGCCCCTCAGGCCAGTATCTGAGTTTCAGATTAAGTCACTCACATATTCACATATTGGGGATTTAAAGCCAATATTCTCCAGCAATACTAAATCAGTAGAGTGTGTGAGTCACTTCTCTCCCCTCCTGCTGATGTACAAGCTATCACATCCACCTAATCTAATTAAGTAAACAACTCTGCAGTGCTGAAGGATGGGCGTCTTCTTAGATCAAAGGTATTCTTCTTCTGCATCCTTTGAATTTTCTAAACAATGGCACTAGATGATTTGAATAAAAGCAACTTTCAGTGAGATTTTTTTCCTTTTGATTGAGGCCTGCAACACACTCCAATCTGATGCAATTCTTGCTGTTTCTTTGCTCTCTGTCTGTGGATGCACAGCTTTTTATTTTTGCATGGATATATATTTGATTCTTCTTATATCTGAAGCTTCTTTCAGGTTATAATTAGAATATCTGAGTAAAGGAATATATCAACCACCTTTGTTGTGTCTGCCGGTTTATCAGTTCTCCCTACGTACAACAGTGGGAGCAATGAGGACAAAATAAAGATAGTGTTTGTTGGAAATTAGGCAAATTGGATCATTTGCTGCTTGGATACAGAAGAATGATGCTTCTCCCCTTCAAATTTACAAGCAAAGTGCCAAATAATGCCAAGCAATTAGGAAGGACTGTCGCTACAGAACAGGGAAAGAAGTGATTGCCGATGTGGATTAGGCTGCTTTATCCCAGGGAGCGGAAGGAGAAGGGCTGGTACTGAAAGGTGGTGTTATATGAGCACCAAGGACAATGCCTTAAATGCCACACTTCAACAGCGAGAAGGGCTTTGTCTCTAATTAATTTCCAAAGAATTTGGTCGTCCACTTTTCTGAAGGCCAGCCTGGTGGAAACTCAATAGCAGGGTGCCCTCCAGCAGTTAAAGCCCCGAACAAATGTTCTACATCATTAAAAAATATCAAGTATCTTTTGTGTCCTCGCTTCTCGATGTCTCGCTACATCATCTGCAGTGATCCGAGTTTTCTTGTGATAAAACACTGCAGCAGTAAAAAGTTTCTTTACAGTAACTAAAAACAATTTGTCTCTATGAAAATGAAATCAAGACAGCCAAAATGTACTTTTTTTTCTGTTCTGGTAATCTTTCTTTCATATGTTACTGCCTGCCACCGAAGGCGAAGGAGGAGCGATAATGTTTTTGTTTAAATCTGTGTGCAAACAAACACACATATGTGTTCATTTGTAGAATTAGTAAATTATCTTGTGAATCATTGAATGAAATAAAAAAAACAACCTTTGACTGAAAAATGAATTTACGTCTACAAATACTTTTGGAGTTAACCCGAGTAAGGGTGCCAGGGAATATTTTAAGCTTACTCTTTTTTTTTTTGTCTTCTAAACTTTGCACCACAAATGTGCCGCTGTCTGTCTGATCAGAGAAAGAGCTGCAGGACAGTTTATCTGAGCTCTGCCATCTGACGAAAGGGTTTAGTGACGACGAGGGATGTGGTTCTGGATGACAGATTTTAATTACAGGAACACAGGCCGGTGACACTCGAATGACCAGTCGCAGCTTACCATCAGCCAATCATTGCTGATAACCAGATGATGAGCGCACAGCGACCAATTAGCTGTGAAAGGGCAGTAGTGGCACATCAGCTACAGTGCTGCCATGCTGTATGATCTTTGTTGTAGGTGCAAATCTCAGAAGGCACTCTGTTGAAGGCCTGTCAAAGTGGTTAGATGTGTGAAGCTCCAAGTCAGTAAGCGGGCAGACGTATCTCTAAGCTAACAGGTTTTTTTTTTTAAATGTATGCAGGAAAGATGAGCTATTCTGAAAGTTTTTCTCATTTACCCATGCTTTTCTGTCACATTTGTTTGTTTAGTGATGTTTGTCTCATATTTTTCCACTTGGTCAAGTTGAAGTTTCGGGGAAAACCATCACTAGTAATGGACTTAATCTGCAAAATATTATTTTGCTGTTTATCCTTTACTATGTTTATAAGCGTTTTCAGCAATTTAACACATCTTCATTGGATTAATTTGGATTTTATTTAAAGTGATGTTTGTGAAACAGTCAGTATCTTAGCTGCTATAGATACCTTTCTGAATGACTTCAGTTTAGACATATAAAGATTATATCTAACTGGACAAACAAGCTACCAATTACTCCAAACAGGGCCAAGACCAAAGTGGATTTCTGCCATCTCAAAACAACTCTAATCTCAAAAAATTCATAGTGGTTCTTCTAAACACCTGCTTACACTGCAGTCACTTTTCCATTATACTGAAGATCAAGTAGCTCCATGGCCCATTACTAATATGTTTCACATAAAACATATATTCCAAATGGAATAAAAAATAGATAAATAAACAATTAAAAACACTCGAAGAATCCAAAATGACAAAAGACACAAGAGCTGCTTCATTCTCTGCCCTTCTTACTCCTGTTGTTCTGGTACACAGTAACTGATGCCCAGGAAGACTAATTGGGCCAAATTTCTTTTCCTTTGCCCCAAATACTGAGTCTAGAAAGTTGGGTTCCTCAGTGATTGTGATCTTGTGAGAATAAAGCTGCCTCACAGGGTAAACCCAGACATCTAAGATGTCCCTCTAGAACAAATGTAGCATGGTGTGCTATTTCTGTTTTGGTGGCATCTCACAGGACTGTGAGTAGTTAGCGAACAGCAATCACGAGGGAGTCTCCTGAATGTTTTGCGACTTTCTCAACCTCCTCGCATGAGTCACAGACATATGGAGCCTTGTTGCTTGAGTTTTGAACATGTTCAAATCATTTGTGTAAGAACTTTTCTCTTAAAATAGTCACAAAGTTGTCGTGGACGCCTCCAACTCTTCTCAAACCTATCTGAATTTTGCTGCAGGCATCTTCGACCCTTTTCAACGCTATATTTTGAGCTTCTGTCTGATAGATCATCTGAGGCAAATATCCAGGTCTAAAAACCATGCTAATGATTAGTAATTATTGAAAAGCTGGTCTAAATGTGTCTCTTTGTTTTAAAAGTCTACTCCAGCAGATTAAATCATAAATGTGGGGGCGGTTGCTGAGGTGGGGGGAGGTGTGACAACAAGATAATGTGTACTGCCAAGAACCCTGTTTTCCAAGCTGTGCACAAAAAATAGGCCATGATGTCCAAAAAGTGACCACTTCAATTCCTGCCCCATGGCTTGATGGTCACTTGGTTGCAAAAACTCAGAATTCAGTGAAACTGCTGCTAAAGATTCAACTATTTTCTTGCCATTTTCCTGCTATTATGAGGGATTTTTCTTCATTAATTAATCTCACAACAGTCACCGCAGAGATACAACCTTTTGCACTGGTATCAAGAGGATTTTTGTTTCACAATTCCCATGTTTCCATCACAAAAGTTTAGAAGCAGAGAAGCCATGCTTGATGTTTGAACACACATCAATGTCAGGAAAAAAGCATTTTCTTCAAAGTGCTTTAGGTGCTTGATCACTCACCAGTATAGCTGTTGTAGCAAGTGTAGTTAATATCGTTAGCTGTGATCATATTTGCTTTAGCTCAGTGGGTGCTCCACCACCGGAGCCATGCAGGGCTGAGAGTGTGTGATGCTCAGACCAGCAGCAGCACACAGCCAAGGCCTTTCCTGCTTCACACAAAGCGAAGAGTAGAACCTGAGCGGCAACACTCTTGTTATTCTGTGGTCGCAGCCTGCTGGTCTGTAGATACATAAGCATTTGGGTGAGTGGCTGAGAGTAGCACGGTGTGAACAGTAACACCCCAGACAAATTACACGGCGAGGTAAGAAGGGCCTCTCCCCCACTGAGCCACGGTGGCATCACAGGGGCGGAAAATGACAATTCCTTGAAAAGGTCATACAAGATGCCTGCACTGTGATACGAGCTTACAGCCAATCTGACAATCTTAATTCAAATCATGACATTCCCCACCCAAAAAAAAAACTTGAACGTTTTCATCTCACCGTGTCAGAACAGCAGCCTGACCTTTAGCATGCAAGAACTTCACTGAGTTTTAACAAATGCTAATCACAAACCTTCATTAACTGGTTTCCTGCACATCTTCCCACTTGCAATTTATTCATTTCACACTATGATTCAAAAGAGTAATAGGATTTCTCATATTATATTCTATTAATACATCTGTTCTCAATGAACTCAGCCATCTGATTTAACATAATAGATGTTAATATGGAAAAGTGGTCATGATGAAAACAGGTTTTCTGGGATTAAATAATTAGTTTTTGCACGACTCTCCTTTTTTTAAATACTTTTTTGTTTTAAGTTTGAGTTAGACCATGTTCAAGTTCATAAGCATAAATTGATCAATACATTGAGCCAAAAGTTCTCTCTTGAGAGCAATAAAATACTCACAACTTTGCACATTTATCTTTTTTTTAAGAACCAGACTATGGGTGTTCCATTTATGAATACTGACAGTACAAACTCGAGCAAACTTCACAGTGACAGTGATAGTTATTGCCACTTCTTATCTGTTCTTGCTCTGCCATTACAAAGAATTGTTAAGTGACCCCCCATTCTAAAGTGGCTTTGTCCAGCTCAAATTGTACTTTTTTGGAGTAATAGTCCATGAAGTACCCCTCTATAGCAGACTGCCTGGATTTGACAGCTGTACTATCCTAAAACGTTGACAGACAGTTCTGTCAGAAATCCTCTAAGACAATCTAATGGTTGCTCTTGTGAAAAGATAAATTAAAGGGAGAAAATGCATTTTTTAAAGCAGACATGTTTTTTTTTCTTTTTTTTTTAGGTTGAAGAGGGTTTGATGAACCCAAACAATCTCTAAAGAAAAGTTTTTAAACGAATATGATCTGTAATGATTCTATTTAACTGTTGTAGATTTTAGAAAGTCAGTGACTTAAAATAAATAAAAACTGGGACCTTATAATGGAATTAAATAATTCTGTTTATGCAAAAACTGACCATCTCGGACACCTATAGATAATATAAAGCACTTTTTCTTTATTTTTTATTTTGTTTTAATGAACAGCTATTTGAACTGTGTTTCCCTTAACATTTAACTTCTGGAAACACCCAAATCTCTTACTAAATTCTGCAATGGTAACACAAACGGTATATAGAAGTTGACGAAGCCACCAGGTCTGAAGCATAAAGCGAAAGTCACATTTTCAAGCTACATAACAGCAGCTGCTTCATTTGGTTCTGACACAGCACATTTCCATACAAAAAATAAATGACATTAACACTATATTCCAGTCAACTTTATATATTGATAGTTATTTCTGATTCATTGCCTGAGATTAATGTGTTGGCTCTGCATTATATACCTAAAACATGATAGGTTAGGTAGTGACAATGCAAATGATCCAACCTTCACAAGTAAAACAACAGGTTTCAATTTAAGCCAAGCCTATGGTTCCACTTTGGGCAGCTCCTGAGTGAACTTATGTCAAGAGTAATGGTAGTTTAATCTATGTGGATGTGTGACTGCACCAACAAAGGATGAAGATTGTCTCATGTAAGAACGTTTTTCTTGACTGATGCCGGGAGTTACTTCATGTATAATTAAAATTCTTAAATCACAGTTGCAGTACCAAGCAAAATTGGACAGATTAAGGACAATTAAGATCTTACTTAGTGTAGATAGCTCTTTGAACAGCCTTAATTTGAAAAGAGAGTTTAATTCTGATCAAATTGACAAGCTAACGGCTAACCTAAGCAGGGCCAAGACCAAACTCAATTGCTGCCATCTTAAAACAACTCTAAATTACAAACTTTCATAATTCTAAACCTTTACAGCACCTTTAATTCTGCATCACATGGTTGTTCTGGTAGAAATATTATGATACTCTGTTAGAAAGTGCCCCAGGCTGCTAATGCTAGCTGCTGCCTCTAATTGTACTTGCAAATAATTGTTTTTTTTTCTGAAAATAAATGTGTTAATGTGAAATTGACAGCAATGTAAAGTTTTGTTTAAAAAAGAGTTTGCATGAATCACTATAGGTGAACTATAGCTTTAACTATCCTTAACGGAAACTGAAATTTCCATTAAGGATAAACACTAAAAACTGTCATTAGATAGCAGTACATTCTGATAGTTCAGTATTTAAACTAAAATGTTATACTTTCCAATTTATTGAATGGGTACATTTATTATTTTTAATAATTACGATTAGCTTTAAAGTTGGTGTAAACCTGTGTTCATCTAAATAAGTTGTTTATATTCTGGATCCACAAGAACTTCTTCGGAAGGCACGCTGAATATGTTCACAGGTTTATTGACACGATTCATTCACTGGTGTCCTCTGATCCATGTTGCACTGAGACAATTCTGAGTTTACGGTGAAATATAAACATGCCCAGGAGTACCATCGGGTTACTTTGTGGACCCGAGGAGATACGGCAGCGGAACCCTCCTTACAGCTGGGTGCCCAGATTGATAGGCAAGATAGACACGGTGTGTGTGTTTACTCATCACTCTGATTGCGTCTGTCTGAGACAAAAAGGCTTTATGTTAACGGGTCAAGATAATCCAATTCTGTATGAGAAGCATTATAAATGCAGATATGCTGAAAGGCCCTGGTAACAGTCAATCACATCGACCTGGTTCGAGACACTTCTGCTTATTTAAATTTCTTCACCGTATCACACACAATTCCCCACACTCCTCTCAAAACTATCCCTCCACTTCAGAGAAAAAGCTCTTTAATATATGAAATGCCAGAGCAGCTGTGTCAGTTGGGGAGAGTTCAGGTTTTACAAGGAACAGCACTTCAGGATGCGACCTCATGCCACGCATATCTTCTGTTTCATTGTAACATTTCTTTTGCCGAGGTTAATGAGCTTGACACTGGCCGCCCTCAGACTGCTCAACAGCCTTGCACTTTTTCCTCTTTTCTCTCTGCATGCCATCAATTTGCAGCTGAAAACAGCAATTTCACTTAGCACAGGCAGAATTAGGAAATTATCAAGCAGCAGAGTGGTCACCTGTGCTTTTTGAGGTCGTTAAGGAAGGTCAGACTCCCAAGTTGTTTCTACTTTGACAGTCAAAGCGTCAGAGGATTAAGTTGTCTTATTTAGGATTATTGACAAACAGATTCATAACTTGTTTTTTGTTTGTTTTTTGTTTTGCTTGCTTATCATTAGAAGCAATTTTAATTTTTGCAGAGTGAATTTTCTAAGCAGCACTAATTATTGATAACAACCAAACACAAGCTAAATTGATTTAAATCTGTGGCCTCATGCATTTTTAATTGAACATTATCGTAGCATTAACGGCTGAATATGCAGCCTGCTTTTTCTCACATTTGTCCCAGCCTTAAGTGAAAGTGCCTTAAATTAAAAGGCTATAGAAATCAATACGAGTAGCATCCTTGAGAGAGTACGCCTTCGACAGTCTGCCTCCTAATGCATCTCTCACCGCGTGCTCTGCTCTTCAGTCTAAAAGCACTTAATGTGCAATAAGCAGCCGCCCACCTCAGGTGCTACCAAGTGATGGAGCTCACGTGTCTGAAGAAGCTTTAAAGTTTGGTCTCATGCTCGATTAATGGATTATGTGGCCCTGTTTTTCTTTTTTTAAGAGTGACAACCTGGCACCTCATCAAATTCAAGTATGAGATGCAGCCCTAGTGACTTATCTTACTTATTACGTATGATACATATTAACTGATCTAGATTGTAATCATGGAGTGAAGTGGTTTTAATTATTGTTGAACAAAATTAAATAAAATTCTTTGCATAGTGAGCAGAAAGGAGTGGAGGAAAGTGAAGAGTTCTGAAATGAGTCAGTCTGGAAGTCTGCGTTGTCCACTCCGAGTCACTTCCACAGAAGGAAATTCCACAAGTTGCTTGTTTTCCTTCTCATAAAGGTGAACTTTCTTCCTGTACTTCCTCTTCTTTAAGTCATAGTCTTTATCGCATTCAAACACAGATTTGTAAAAACAGAATGGTGAATCTGCAGCGCCAGCGAGTGAAGCTGTGGAGGACTGCATGAAAAGCACTCATTAAAAAGCTTGACTCACACATACACACGCATTCCAGCTTGTAAGGGGTTGAGATAATTTGTGAAAAAATCCAAAGCTGTTGTCCGACTATGTATTCCTAATTGTCTCTACACACACACTCTTGTGCACATGCGTACTCTTTAGCACTTAAGCTCTTCTCTCACACTGTTCGAGTCAAAACTAAAAAATGGATGAGATCTTTGTCACTCAAATGGCTGCAGGTTTCTTAAGTGCTGTCAGAGTACCGATGAGGCCAACATGCATTATGGAAGACGGTGGCTTACTAAGCACCCCGGCTCTCTGCCTGTTCCGCGGCACAAAACCGTCTAATGGAGGTGAAAGGCAGTTTCTTCAGCGGCCCAAGATTTTTTAATAATATCTAAAGTTAGGAGCTAATTAATCTCAGAGGTATATCGCAGGCTTAAGGCCTCTCTGCACTGTCTGCTGCAGCTAATTCCTCCCATCTGGGGTGCTGAGGAGCATTTATGAGAGTTTACCAGATTAGTCCCAGGCACAGGATCTTTAAAAAGAAACTGCTTGTTCTTCCCAAATTGGAGATCTGTCCTCAGTGAACAGCAATGTGCGGGATAGGCTAATAACAGCCTATTGTATGCGTATATGATTGGTTTGACTGGAGAGCTTAAAGGAATCCAGATGGAAGACAGAAAGCCATTCTCTTCCTGAAGCTTTTCCAATTACATTTGCAGTGGATTTTGTTTCAGAACATGCACTTCTAGAAGAAGCTTAGGTCCATCAGTGGCAGATACACATCTGAGCAAATTAACCAATGCTACAGTATCACACATTTTTGAAATTAGACTTATCTTAAAGTTGCTGCAGTTGATTAGATGGCAGAGATCACTGGCTTCTCATTACAGCCACCAAGCAGTGTGGTTCACGGAGGCCAGATTAGAGCACAATAACAGATGAACAATGATGTTTGTCTCTTTCCAACAAATATATTCAGTACTAATATTATATCTTCCCAGTTTTGGCAAGATCTAGAGCTGTCCTGATAAGCCCAAGGTCATCTGTTAGTGGTGTCTGCATAGGAAATGAGTTGAAGCTCCCAGCAGACTCAGCAGGAAGGCCTGGGAGAGAAGTTAATAGTCACTGCTCTGGTTTTAAAGTCTGTCTGCAGTCCTACTTGAGTTCTTAACTTTCTGACCATGGCTGCAAAAAAAGAAGACACTGAAAGATGGGAAGCAAGAGACAAAAAAAGACAGTGAAATGGAGATTTAACAACAGAGAATAGGAAAGTGTTCACGCGGCACCATCATCCATCCATTTCCCATAATCATTTTCAAATGTCCTCTCTGTAAGACTCAACTTTCACTCTTTATTCACACACCAGAAATTCAAATCACCCACGGTGCTTCAGACTGCATCCAGAGTCGACTGCGTTAGTTAAGTGAATTTCCCCATGTGCCATTTTGGGTGTGCACCAGAAGCCGTCTTACCCACAGTTTGTGTCAGTCACAGCTGGCAATGACGAATTATTAAGGTGGATTTGACATGAAATGTTGGACGTAGTCACCCTCTACCTTTTCTCCACCCATTAGTCTCTGAGAGGCGTACTTGACAGGGAGTGCCATCAGCCAGCATCAGCTCAGGCAGCAGCTCGCTCTCTCCTCCCCCGCAGATGCACCTTGGGCCTGCAGTAGTCTCCTCCTCTTCTTTGTTCAGCGCATCTGTTCAGCATCAGATGACAGCACTGATTAGACTCACTCAGGATCTTAATAAGACAACCCGAGTACAGAGAGCCAGCACAAGGTGAACATGGACACAAACAAACCGGATCAACCAGCTGTAATCACTGCATGCTCTTCCTGTGCTTATTTTAGTTTAACATGACCATGAGCCTAACTTTAACCCTAATAAAGTCTGAAAAATGTCCCTTGCCATTGGTGATCAGTTCGGCCTTAACAATCTTAGTATATCTGCTGCTAAAGTACACTCTGTGTAGAAAGATAATAGTTATTTTGATTTAGTTCATTTCATTTTGTTTGTTTGAATATTCATTCATCCTTTCGTTCAAATATATTTACTAGGTGTTTAATACCAAAAAGGATGTCATTAAACTTCAGAAATGCTTATAGCTCAATTCTGAAGTAGATTTTTAACACAGTGATTTTCTGCAAAAAACAAACGTAAAACTGTAAGACTCTTTCAAGTATTTCTCCTCTGCTTGCTTTTTTGAGAAGAATATTTCCCATTGTATTCAGTTTTGTTTCAACTACACAGTTCAACTTCAATTGCCTATGTTTTGTTAACATAAAAAACTGCAGAAAAGCAGCTTAAATTGTTCAAGTGTGTATGAGTGCAAACAGACTTGTTTTCTGTGTTTCTCAAAGCACAAATGAATGCATCGGGGGATTTATAGAACTCAAACAAAAAAACACTGTTTTCCACAAGTACAACAAGCAGGATTGCAGAAATAAACATGTAGTTGTTGTTGTTGTTGTGTTTGGTCACATGTATCTCTGAGTGGGTGTGCATCCGTGGCCCTCCATAGTGCTGCATTTCTGCAGGGTGAACTTCTCCCAGTTGCCTTCACCATCTCCCCCCCACTGCCTCCTGGCGGATGCTCTTCACTCTCTGTGTGTCCCAGCCCACCTGTTCAGCCCTCATTACTGTCAGCCCTGTGTTAATAAATATCCAGGTGTAGAGCGCTCCTCTGTGCCTGTACTTCATCACCGAGGAGCTCAGTCTGCTGGTCGCCCCCTCCTCTCCTGCAGCAGGGCTGACAGGAACCATGATTACACTGTAAGCACTGTAGTTATTCACCTTCTGCCCAAACTCCGACACTGCACTCCATCTTACGCACCAGCACAGAGACACGCACACATACAGCGCCAACGCACACGTACACACATCCTTACAGGAACACACTCCCACTGACAAACAAATACTTACAGATATTTGGTCTTTCATTCTCATTATTTTTTCTCTTCAGTACACCCGCTTGTGCAGGCAACATGGGCAGCATGTTGCCATTTGCACTCTGCGAATATCCCTGCAGCAATGTT
This sequence comes from Kryptolebias marmoratus, assembly GCF_001649575.2. Taxonomy (NCBI): domain Eukaryota; kingdom Metazoa; phylum Chordata; class Actinopteri; order Cyprinodontiformes; family Rivulidae; genus Kryptolebias; species Kryptolebias marmoratus. Next base: position 7,026,121 of record NC_051444.1, read on the forward strand.
TGGTGACTACAAATTATTATTGTGGTGTAGGTCCACAACACCAGGCATTTAATTATGCATAACATCAAAACATGTTGTTTTGAAATGCGTTCTAACACCTTTTTGTAACTCCTACGATAAAAAATAACAAGTTTGTTTATTGTTTGATCAGATTTATTGCTTTAACTCTGTGTGAGGTGTGAATCTCCGCAGACCAAGCGGCTGGAAAAATTTAATTTTCATTCCGTCTCTGACAAACTGAGGAAGGATTTATTGTGTCATGAAGTTTCAACTCTGTTAAACGTTTCATACATCACCATTTTTTTTTTAGGTGTGGTGTTTGCTCTCTGCTGACAGTGTGTCTTCTACCTATTACTTTTATGCTGACTTTTCATAAAGCTCTTCATCAACTGTTTTACCAAAACAGCTCTACAAGCTCAGAGCATCTCTTCCACCAAATGTTATCCAGCAGTTTTGTCTGTGATTCACCCCTACATTCTTGCTTATACCAGATTAAAGTATAGTTTAACAGTCCAATTAAAAAATGTATTTGTCTTGAAAAAAATAAACACAAAACAACCAAATGTTAAGACGTAAAACAGATTTCAATAGTTAATACCTGCAGTACATTACTATTAGTAATAGCGTACTACTGACAGGTTTTATGTACAATAGACAAAAAGTACTTAGAAACATTCTTGCAGCAGTTTCTTGACAAAATCTTTAATTTCTAAAGTACACAGGATAATTTTGGAGCATAAAAACCCACTGTTTTTATTTTGTGTCCAATGTTCCATTAGTGGTCTAAACTTTAAGGCCTAGGAGTGCATAAACTATTTTTCCAACACATGTGACAATTCTTTATTGCAGCTCAAATATTATCCCCACCTGGCAAACAACAACCTGATTTGAGTTGCGTACAACAAGCTCAGTGTTTATCTGTTTTTGCTTTTTTAGGTCAAAAAGACAAAAGATAAACACAATACAATGACACGTTTAAGCAATATTTATTACATTTTTATACTGAACTTGTTCCTGTTCAGACTGCTTGAAGCCCACCAGTTAGGTCTTTATCAAATTAAAGACACTTAGCATATGAATTTGTGTTGGCCATTGCAAATGGTTTTGTGAGCACTGCACAACTACATCATCAGTCCCAAAAAGCAACAACAGCAAAACGTAAACATGTTATGAAATTCAGTAAATGAAAAACATAAAAAATAAAGACACAGTGACCTACCTAATTAATGGTTGATTTGAAAATACTACTTGTGCTCCGGTGCTCCTAAAATCTATTGTAAATAAGTTGTTTTACTATGATTCACTAAAATGGACAAATAATTATCCCCCTTCACAAATTGTTGCTCATTTACTTTTTTGCTCCACTTACTCTTGTGTTTACAACTTATCCTCCAATAAGTATCATGCAGTGTCTTATGGTGTCTTATTTAAGCACAATTGTGTATATTATATATACTCGTGTATATTAAAACAAAAACGTGTGCACCATGATGAATGTGGATTCAGTATTCCAAGACATTTAATCAAAAATAACTGTGGCTCATCATAAACAACTTTCAGGAACTGTCAGTTTAACTTCTTTGGGGTTTTTTTGCTGCTTCCTTCTGGAGGGGTCATCATAGCAAGCAATCTCACGTGAAACATGTCTGACACAACCTGGGTTCAAACCTGCAGATTTAGCCTCACAAGACAGCCACACTGACCACTGAGCTACAGCAGCTCTGGATAACTCTTTGTAAAATTGTTAATAAAACTATAATATGTTTTACTGCTGAATGTTAGAATTACTGGTGTATGACAGAAGTTACAACAGTACATTTATTTTTTTCCGTTAGCAGCAAAGTTTTGAGTGATAAATTTGCAATGTTTCTACTTATAAAACTTTATTCAGTCCCCTATTTTTTAGCATTTTTGGTTTCTTGGTAGATCTGACAGAGAATTCTTAAAACTTATGTGCAAGAGTTATCTGTTCAGTCACAACATAACCCTGTTTTATTGTCACAAATCAAGTATGACATAATTCAGATGTCTACAGGAACTGATTTTCATTTGAAACTGCAGTAGATGTCCCCTATTTGATTAAAGATAAGATGCAAGTTAGAGGCAATTTCTCATTGGTGAGCTCTTTGAAAACAGGAGGCTAATCCAATCTTTTAAACAAACTCAATATGATAAATACCTAAAATACCCAAATCTTTCAGCAACGGTTCTCAAAAACAAAAGAAATATCTTTGCGTACTTTATTTTTCTGTTGTGCTTCAGATAAAAACAGTTCAACCTGAACTCTGTTATCTAAGCAATAGAATTTGCTGTCAAAACAACTAAGGTTTTTCTGTGTTGCTGAATATTGCTCTAAACTGCATTTATCTTTAAAAACAATCTCATCAACTTGTTATGCAATCAGTCAATTATATTGCATGTACATATGAGGTATGATCTAGTAGAAGTGGGACAGTCAGGCCTGTGTGAGGGCTCTCGTTTCAGCAGCTCAGAGCAGGTGGCGTAACAATGGCGGCGGCCAAGGGAATGACAGTGAAGATGCAACTACTTGACTCTGGAGGAGCAATCAGACTCTAAGGGGGTTTAATACACTGCTTTGGGTCTGAGCCACAGCAATTGGGTTGGATAGCCATGCCATTATGAGAAGAGGGCCTCTGATGGTCTTCAACGGCCAGGGATTAGACAGGGTATGCAGAGACGGAAGAGAGAGGAGGCCAGGGGAATCCCTCACTCCGCTTTTTTGGACGTAGGCCGCTCTCACCTTCTCATCTCCCTTCCATCTTCAAAGCCTCTGCCTCGAAATGATTCCACTTCACAAAAGTGATGCAGAAAGTACCCCTTGGGGAGATAATACCACTTAGAGGTCTCTCCTACATGTGTTTCTGAGCTTGTTTTACATCAGACATTTTAATTTGGTGCCACGCGTACAATTATGGTTTATTTCCTCAACAATAGCTAATTAAGAGAGAATGTCAGCGACTGTGTCTAAAGTATTTTCTCTCTTTGGTTGTACAGACCTCCTCCTTTTACCCTCTGTAATCAGTGCCAGTCTGAACAAATCTGAGAGATTCTTGGAAAATGTCAGTTACTTAATGCTCAGCACATAAATCTGGCACTTAAACATAATTTTCTATGTTTGATTTCTTTTGACAGACTTTAGAGGTTTAAGCCACAACATGTAACTTCTTCCAGAAACATGTTCACAAACAAGCTGAGACTGTTGAGTGTGAGCTCATAGAGCAGTCAAGTGTCTGGAAGTGTGAGAGTGAAGGAAGTCAACCTGTGATGGATGCGATGGCAGATGCTGGGCTAAGAGTTGTCATCGGTGCTCCAGAGCCTTGTGGAAGAGTGCCAGGTACACGGCTTTGATTGGGCCTACCGCGGCTGTGCTGTTTGCACGGTGCAGCTTTGATTAGTACCTCCATGAAAATGTATGCCCTATCCTCAAAGAAAACTGGGGGAGTAACTACCTGTCAGGAAATTCACAAACAAGGCTACTTAGAGCAAGGGAACTGTATATTTTAAAGTCTAATATTACCCGCCATTTCTTTTCATTTCATGCCAAATCCTTGCCGATACCCCACCCCACTACTTCTCGCAAAAGGTCCTGCGATTAGGAGGAGGTCCCAGATAAGGAGAGAGGTACACTGCTTACCCCAACCCCCCTACACACACACACACACACACACACACTCACACACAGAGATACATGAGGGAGAAGGTTTACAACAAAGGCTGACTGCCAGATGCTGTGAATACCAAAAATCCCCGTGACACAAAATATATAAATTAATCAGAGTGCAGGTAAATAAATAAATAATGTATATGAGGAGCTAATTAAATGTGTTTATTCCTGTTATCATATGCTGCCCTCATTTCCACCACTTGAAGTCATGAATCATTAAGTGGCTGCTAAATTGGTCTCTGGGGCTGTCCTAGTGGCAGGGGGCGGTCAGATCCTGTCTGGCAGAAGGCAGGTGCGCGGCGGACGGACGGATGGCCTGTGCTCCTGTAGTCCTCGGACAGTGGCGGCTGACAGAGGGGAAGCAGGCATCACGCTGGGAGGTGAGCGGCCGGAGGAGAGTCTGTAGCAGAGCGGCTGACAGGAACCCCCGTCAACGGCCCGGCTCCGCTTTGATTAATGAGGGCATTTGAAAGACAATTAGTGGGAGCAGATTTGCCTTCAACTACCTTATCAATCAGAACTCTTTTAATTCAATGTGCAGCGCGCTCTGCACCAAAATGAGTGTGTAAGCAATGTGCATCAGGGCAGGAGCAGCTTGCTCGTCAACAGGAGGTGGGAGAGGAGTCAATGAAATACAAATGCTACTTCTCTGAAGTCTTAAGAGACTTGATTAGATTCTTATTACTATAAAAAGTAATCATGTGAACTACAACATGCTTGCAAAAGTCTGTTTTAGATTATTAGGCAGCATTTGTGGAACAAAAAAGACACGACATCTAAACTTCGATTATAGTTAAATATTTAAACACTTTTGTTACCAAAAGATACAATTATTTGATTTACCTGTTTGATTTCCTAAGTTGTTACTTTGATGTTGATTATTTACTCCAAACAGTTAAAAAATTCTGTAGCTTTCCAACTGTAGGGCTGCAGTGGGATTGGGAACATGTCAGTACCAACATAAATATTATTGAAGTGGGTGATATTCATTCTAACATGGGCAGGAACAGGGTAAAGAAAATAAAAGGAAAACTTAAGATCTTGGTATAAATTTAACTCAAATTTTGTGATCTCATAGTAGTTTAGATGAACACATGAATACTTTTGTGGACTTTTTAAGCTTCTTGACTTTAGTAAGAGGTGTAAAGTGAACCGGTGTAAAATTTCACATTGTAGTTATTGCATAAAACACAAAAGGTCAACAGAGTTGGAGTCATTTGAGACAACTTTTCTCCTGTCATAAGTTTAGCTGTGGTTGGCCTAGCTGGTCCATCAGTATACCTTTCTGCTTCTTCAAACTATGATAAAAACCACTGTCAGCTACTTCAAAAAGCCTTAACCACTTTAAATGGCACTAAGTTAATACTTTTGTGTGAAGAGTTAAATATGTGGGAGGGGGTGGTTATGGTCAGAAATCCCAAAAGAGCAAACTGGAGAGCAAGAAAAGGATCCTGGACAGGGCTCTATTATAAAATGTGTTTAAACTTTGTGATTGCTTGCTTAAAGCGTAAAATGGTCTTTCAAAAGGTGCATTTTATGTTTAAGTGTGTGCAGTTTAAACATCAATTTTAAAATCTTTAAATTTAATCTTATTGGAATCTTATTGGCTATTTGACACGTAAGTCATCAATAAAATTGCAGCTATGGTGTGCTGTACTCCAGCAGCTCTGCAGCATCGGCCAGCACTACTGTAGCCTGCAGACAAGACACAGAAACCTCTGAATACAGCAACCACTTAAACATAGTTACATTCATAGAAGACATATACATTTCAAGATTTAAGAGACAAAATTGTGACAAATATGTAAATTAAGGCACCTGCCTGATGTCTCCTACTAAGTTTCTATCCAGGTCAACAATTGTTGGAACTTCTGAGACAAAAAAAGGGTCTTTGAGGCATATTTTACAACTTTCTTAAAAACTATCTGCAGCAAAGGTCAATATTCAGGAGATGTTTTTCCAAGTTTGTGACAGCTCAAACAAGAAGAAAACAAATATTCAATATTTACTTCTGTACTGTAGTTTTTCGTCCTGCTCTTTAAGCCACATTTTTGCACAATTACACACGTCATTTATTTAAACTCAAATTATGCACACCTCAGAGTGTTGATGTAGATCTGCCAACATATTTAAGAGACTGAAAGATGGGTTTTCATAAAGCTGAAGACAGGCAAGTAGGGAAGTGTCTCCATTGATCCCACTGCCTGTAAATAAAACAGGAACACTGGGCAACAAGAAACAAACAAGTCTGGTAGAGAAAACATGGGGGAGTGGGGGGTGGGGGAAGAAATCAATGGGTTCCCCTTAGCAGTGGGGCTTCTCTGGTCAAACTAGTCTCTGTGGGTTAGGTTCAGTGCAGACATGGAGGAGGAGGAGGAGGGGGGGGGGCACACAGTCAACATCCTCTTGATTTCTACATTTCTTTAATAAAGGTGCGTCAACATGAATGCAACTCATGTTCACTTAATCCTAAGAGCTCACTGAGAAAAGCATAAAATTCTTTGGTGGGGAAGCTCATGTTTGTGGATCTTTTATTTAGGCTCTTGACCAATTTCACGTGTCTGAGTCCATTTCTGAGCAGCATACTTTGTGTTCTGTACCTTGACATGAATACTGTGGGGTTTAAAAGAGTCACTAACTTACTCCTAAGTATTTTGGAAAATGAAAAATGCCCCATACTACCTTTACAGTAAAAGGTAGTGTCTTGTCTCGCCACAAAACACCATTTAAACCAAGCACCATTCTTTTTTTTTGTTTAGAGAAAATGAGGCTTTCTCCAAACAGTCCATTCAAATAAGCCATATTTAGGTTTTTTCTAATTCACATCATGAAGTTCAACATTTCCCATGTTAAAGTCTGTCTGACTCTAAAGACAGGCCTTCAGAGTCTGATATGCAGCTCTTGAACTGTCCTGCAAATAATTTCTCATAGTAGAATGATGGACTGCAAATTGTTTGGAAATTGGTTCATAGCATTTCTAACATTGATGGGAAGAAACAACTGTTTCCAGAAAATCTTTTATTTTTTTCAGTTTGTGCTTTAGACCAGAAAACATTTTTTTTTATCCTTTTTTGCTATTTTGGTGGGGCTCACATGTGCTGGTTCACAGTTAATCAAAATCATTATGTTAGCAACACCTGGCTGCTAGTTACCCCCTTTATTCATAATGGAACAGGACCTTTGAAGTGTTCCTTTGATCATTTCTCTTTGTCTGTGTTACAGTTCCACTCAAAATGTCATTATTGTAAAGAAAGAAAATTCTATACAATATACTAAAAAACAATAACAAAATATCATTTCATAAAATCATTAAGAATTTTAAAATCAAGCAGAAAATTCAGAATGTTAAATATAGAAGTGGCATAATCAGTTCCAGTTGTCCCAAAGAAGGCATCTGGCTCTGGTGTGGCTAAAACCATGCGAGTTATGGACATTTGGCTTTGTTCAGCTTTGTGGGCAATAAGAAATGCTGCCTGTCGCCCTCCATTTCCCATTAGCTGTTTTATTTCACGGGAAATTTGCTCCCTGCTTGCTGTAATTGGTATGTAGGCACCTCCTGATGTGGGCATTAGGATTTTTATTACAATCTTATGCACAGGTGAGAGGGTGCATATATTACCCTTTCAGGACCACATTATTTGATTGTCATTCACAATTATTTACCCGTACACTGGGTTGAATAAAGTCAAAGATTGGGGCCAATGTTATTAGCAAAATACATGTGTGCACAATTACTGTTACTGATCAGAAAACTCCAAAACTTTGATGTAAATTCTTTCACTGAGAAATACAAATGTTTTGTATGTTTTGCAAAGAGACACTGCTGTTCAAACTGCCCCAAAGAGGGACATTTAATAAAGGGCACTGCATTAGGTTTGCAAAATTAGAACAGAAAGCATTTGATTTATACTGTGCAAGTGCAAGGTTGCAGCAATAGGAACACATACAGCATGATTTCATTGGTATTTGTTCGTGCTATAAAGGGGGAAAAATAGTTAAATTGAATGCTAATCATAATTAACTTCATCAGTGTTCTTTGACCAGTTTCTGCAAAGTGCTAGTTAACTGAGTGTTTGGAATTCAAGACACATGTGCAAATGAATGGCAAAACTGCAGCAAGCCTCTCTCCAGCAGAGGCCAGAACTGAGAGCCATAATGATATTCATTTTCAAACAGGAGAACATTCTAATGGGCAATTAAGATGATCAAGCCTGCCAAGATACACGTGAGGAACGGAGTGCTGGTGCCAGTGATTACGTGTCCTCCGCCCCAGCCTCCTTCCTGTGCTGGCCTGGGCTTTGTCTTATGTGTGTGCATAAGTAGCAGGGAGGGAAAGAGGGAGAAGGCTCCAAAAGCACAATATAATTGAACTTTCCACATTATTTCTCACTAATATGTGCTGCCACTTGGTCTCATTAGTGGAATTATGTGCTCTGCCATTCTAGAATGAACTCTTTGCCCGAGTAATTAAGGCTCCTAAAGTTTCTAGTCCTTTGTTTAAAGAATTCGTCCTTGTGCTCTCCATGCCCCATCAGCTGCCTAATTAGCAGGGCCTTTGTGTGATTAAAAATTCTCACAGAGATTCCGTTGGATATTTTCCTCTGTTAATGAGTGTTTGTGGACAGCTGGGAACGGGCGCCGCTCCCTCCTCGTTGGACCTCCTGTGCATTGGGCAGACCTCTGTCAAGGCCCGAGAGTGAGAGCTGTCATTTTCATAATGGGGATGGAAATTGGTCAAAACCCACCAAGGCCCTCGCAGGAATGGAAATGCCTTGAAATATAAATGAGGATGAATATTCATATTTCTTCCACTTCAATAAAAAAGTGCTGAGTATAAATATACATGTCTGTCAGTTGAGGCAGCACCAGGAACTGGTTGTGCTGTGTGTCTTGCCCATTAACACAGCCTTTGGCTTCATTTGCTATTATCCTCAGGTTCCTTTTCTCCCTAAAGTTGGGGTCACCCTCTCCACCGAGAATTGTACATTGGAGGCTTTCCCTTTTGTTCCAGTTCTTCCACTTAGTGAGTGTCTCAGAGAGAAAGAGAGAAGGCCTTGAAAGAAACAGAAAGACATTTAATGAAGCTAACTCGGAAGTAAGGTAAGAAGGGGTCAAATCTAAATGAAACGAACAAGTCTGCTATGTGTGCACTTTAGAGCAGAAATCCAAAGGGAGAAAAGGAGCAATGTTGAGAGGAAAAGGCCTAAAGTAGAGGAAGTAGTTCACATAGGTTTACACCCTTCATCTATGCAGCCAATTTCCCGCTTGAACTCTGCTGTAATTTGTCTCTGGTTGAAATGTAGTGACAAATTAAAACTAAAATTAATAAATAAAATCTGTAGATGCCTATTTATTCAGTACCACACAACTACAGTAAATTTGAAAAATGAGCTGAATTTGTTCTGTGCTCACTGCTAAAGTAAAATAAATAGATTCCTGGTATAAGGAGAGACAGTTTTGATCCTAAGTACAACTCCAGCAGAGTAAATTGTTCCTTTTGTTTTGTTTTGTTTTTTGTTTTAATAAAATTTTTATTTGACATGGTAATAATTAAAGATGCACCAATCACAATTTTCTTGGCTGGTTCCAATTTTTAATTTTTGTTAAGCTCTGACATGCCAATTCTTGGATTTAGTCAGTCTTGATGTCTGTCTGGAAACTATAATTACCAACATATTTTTTGATTGAACTCCAGCATAATTGAAATTTTGACTGCGTGTTTATATTAATATGCTGGCAGTAAAAAAAAATGTTTTACATTTTCTTCAAAACAGCTCCAGGTTAGAGAGCTGGTTCTCTCTGTGTCACTGGAAAGTTACAAGTAATTGTCAGATTAGTGGACAGAAGTATTGTACAAATAAAACCTAACTGAAAAGGAATTACAGTATTTCTTATAAACCATAATATTGCTCCTTAACACTCTTATCTTCTTTTGCACACCTCAAAACATAAAAATGCACTGATTGAACATGTCACGAGTTTAAGTGAAAGCCTCAACTATGAAGAAAAACAAGAGCCTGAGCAGTAAAATGAGCAACACATAATGTAACTGCAGAAAATCCACTTTCCTTTTGGCGTCTTACACCTCCTAGCTTCTTCTAACTCCATTTTAAAACACTTTTAAAAAACATTACAAATAGCTAACTTTGACTTTTCTTTCAGTAAACACATCCACATCAAAGATGTGTATTACTAACCCTTAGCTGCTATGGTATGGTGTGTTCATTGATTGGCCAAAATACTGGATTTTTGATTGTCACTAAGCTATTGTGCATTCACTGACCAGAACAAAGAAATAACCTAAACTTATAAATCTCAGATCACCTGGCCCTTTCAGGTCATTAGCCTAATAATTGGTGCATCCCTAATAATAACATGCCAACGTCTTTGTGACGTGGAAGTAAATTTAACTAGAAAATTAGAGCAATTCTGTTGCTACTTGCAATGTATTTGGATACTTCTCATCAATTTAATTTGACATTTAAGTTCCGAACACTTGGCTTAGTATACAAAACTGACCCAGCTCACTATTAAGGCTAGCATAGCTAAATAACACAATTTAAAGAGAGGACATAAATTTTCACAGGACAGCAATAAGACAAACAGATTACAGAACAGGTGACTGAATTCATTGCTCATGATGGCCATCCCATAGGTGTAGTGGAGACAATAGGTCTTTGTTGTCTTTTAGAGTTGTTGGAGCCACGGTCTGTTCTACCCTCTCAACACTAGATAACAGACACAGTGCTACCTGAGGTTTTTTTTTTTTAAAAAAAAAAGAAAAGCTTGCCATCACCTGTGGGGGTAAATTATCAAATATGAGCGTTACCAGCTTTACAACAGACATTTGGAGCCTGATGTCACTACTTAGCCACACTGGATCAACAACATGCTGTGCTGCATTCACATGGGAAAATGCATATAAATATCTGGCATATGTTTTTTTCTTGTTAATAATAAAAAAAGGAAACACTAATTGAGGAAAAACATTAACATTGGTTTTCTGTTCTGTACTGTGGCTACTTGGTTGTCAAGCACATGGCATTGAATTTATTAACTTTAATCTACTCACAGTGTGTAGTCTGCAAGACTGTGTTGTAAAAAAACACAAACCTGTCTACCTATTATTAAAGAAAACTTCCATCTTTATGAAGAACAAAAATTCTTGATTGGGACCTCCCTACAGATCAGCTAACTGAGTTAATTAAAGATGTATGTTCAGAGGAAAACAAAAATATGTATATAGAACTTATAAGAATAATTAGCCTTTAAATTAAAAATCTAATAATATTTTGAACAAGAGCTTGAGACAATTTAATTAAAAACTTTTGTGGCTATACTGGAGGTATTTAGTGTGAAGGTTAAATAGATTAAAATAAATATCAAATATTAAAATCAATTAAATCAATTTCTTGGGCTCAGAAAATGAATTTGTTGATGTTTAGACCCAGTCTTTTAATCTTATAATGGACATCTTATCACAGGACATTTGCATATTTTTGAACTATAAAGTCTTTGATGTATTAAACCCCCCACTCAGCATTAATTTGTGTATCTGTCGACCTCTCACAGGAACCATTCCTCAGTTAAAAGTTGGGTTCTATCTGGATGGAGTTAAATTTCCTGGATGCATAAAGCTCTGGGTAATTTGTTTGTTTTTAATTAAAATCTAATGCAGCTTTCTCAGGGCCTGGCAGCTCTGCAGCTCTGCCCAGTGACTGGGGGATATTTAATAAGCTGCAGTGCTGAAAGTTGTTTCATTAGGTGTGAAAAGGGCTGATAACTCAATAGCCAACAGCCAAACATCCTCTCTTGTGTCGGTTTCCTGCCTCTTTAATCTGTTTTTCATTCTGCCTGGCATGCTGAAGCAGTAAAGGGGACTTTACAAAAAAAGGGAAAAGGCATTCATCACCATCGGGCCTCCACCAAACTGGGGTGACAGAGCCAGCCAGCCAGTTTGGCTGAGAAAAGAGATGATCAGACTGCTGAGCACGAACTCTACAGCACCTCATCTCAGCTGAAGATTGCTTCTGTTTATGTGTTTTTACATCTACTAGTGGGGAAATTCAAAATTGTTTCAGCTATGAGTGAAACACACAAATCTCCATATCTTACAAAAACAAGCCTTTTCTTATTTATTTTAATGAAACCATTGTGCACACCCCTCAGTTGAAGTGTCCAAAGTTGTTTGAAATTTAGGAATATCGGTTCTGTATGTTGTTTTCACATTACTGAATGGCTGCAGTGTCTTTGCTGCGATTGCGTGGTCATGTTGTGCTGATGACTAATGTGTTGCTTGTCGATAGTAACAGAAAAAGTTCAGTGCACCACAAAACACTCGCACCCAGGACAAAATACAAATTAAAATACCATCTTATAAATTTAATCACTAAAAATATGTGTGAATATATAAATGGAAGCCGATAAACTACATCTAAGAATCACCAAAGGGGGCAAAATATTTCCACTGTCCTGACAACTCTGTGTTGTTGCACTAACATCCTGGTTATAATAACCACAGGAAGCAAAACTGTTTTCTTCCATTGCAGCGCCTCCCAGTGCTCAAAGTTTTATGCCAATTGAAGGTTATGTGTTTTATGGATCATGGAGATTTACACACACACACATACCTGTCATGCAGAACCCATCCCTGTCAGGTTTGAGAGCTTTTAAGTGTCATTTTTGGCTTTTACTCCCAGTTTATTTGCACTTTTAGTTGCTGTATCACACCTTATAAATGCCTTCATTAAAAGGAGGCATTAAAAATAATTGGTGACAGGAAAACATCAAACCTTGTGGTTTATCAGCAATAGCTGTGAGAAAATATATCATTCTGTATTACCAAAACAAAAAAATGAGTCCCAATCTCTTGACTCGACACAAAACTACACATTCTTTTGTCCTGTGTGGCACAAAAAAACACTCTGCACTAAGTTTCTTGTTTCATTTCTATCTAATAAATAAATGCTTTCCATCTGGAAAGCATTAGAAGTTCAGTTTTGTCTCCATTTAAGTGATGACCAGTTCATAGAACTGGTTCAAATATACTCTACATTTTATAAATATTCTGTTAATTAATCTGAAAGCCCTGATATCTTGGCTGTAGTTCCCAGAGGTCAGCAAACTAGCTGATGATTTTCCAGATTGTTCTAGTGAAGGCTTGTGTGGGATTTCCATAAAACTGGAGAAAAAGTGAATCCTTCACTAATTTGACATACAAATAGCTGCTAAATTTGGAAAAGTATTATATACTGTAAAAGTAAAAAGCACTTTAATTGAAAATGAATGAGAAGATTATTTTTAAAGCACTGTCTTTTAACAAAACCTTTTACAAAAAGAGTTAAATAGCCCATGTCTTTTTTATTATGTATTATCAATTTTGTTTTTGTTTCAGCACTAAGTACATATTCAGTGTATTTGGACATCAAAAAGACAGTTTGATGGGGTTTTTTTTCTAAAAATGGGTGCTTTGTTTTCCTTGAGTACAAGGCAGGAAAATTTGTTTTATACAGACCTTTGAACAACAACATTTATTGATGTGATAAAAAGATATACAAGTATATAAAAACACATTGTTCAATAAAACACAAATCCATACAGATACTAGAAGCACTCAGAGAGCGCAAACCTTCACCAAGGCCACAGCATGATTTTTTTTAAAAATTGTGCGATCTGGATCATTATCTGGATCAGCATCAAAATTTAATCTATTGTTTTTTTTGTGACAACCCCAACATTTCCTGAAAATTTCATTAGTTTTTATGTGATCTGGCTAACAGAGAGACAAACAAACCAACAACCAGACAGACAGACAAGCAAACAGACACAACCGAAAACATAACATCCTTGGCAGACTTAAAGATACAAAAACAGCAAATATCAGACCTTGATTTCAATCTAGTGGTTGTGTTACAATAAGTATCATAGTAAGCTTTAAGTGTTCACCTCTGGTACAAGAACAAAATACCCAGGAAGACTGTTCCACACAAGGACAACAAACAAACGTTTGTGGACACCATCTTAGGACCACCAAACTCTGACCTAGAGCGATAGATGCTAACAGATAAACTACTTTTATTAGACAAAGACTTATAGTTAATTTGATAGTATTCGTTACTTCATAGTAGCTGACCTGAGTTTTGTCTTTTTGTTTCTCTCATGCCAGCCCTTTTGTCCCTGCAGAATTTATGAGAAAAATTAAACAAACAAATATACACAATTACATCTCTTCTAACAGAGATGTTAGTCCATGTTACAACAGAAGAGTTTCGGATATTTAATTAATTATCTTCCATATAGGTTTTTTTTTCCTTCTCTATCTGACATAAATAACAAACTGGTATATCGTTCTACTCTGAATGGATAACACAGTTCCTAATTTGCTCCAGGAGATCTGTGGCACACTCAAGTTCCCCCTCACTCACTCCTTCAAGGGAGGACTTCTAAAGCTCTTACAGTAATAAGGTGACAAGTATACCTTCACATGCTGAACTACATCAAGCCCACTAATCCATGCAGAGTGAAGCCACCCACTAATTTAGACAGTCATCATGTGTTTCATAAACGTTTCATCTGATGTGTTAGATTCCAAAAATCTGCAGAGGTGGAGATGGAATGGGCAACACAAATGGTCTTTCATTAGTGCTCATCCCTCCGTATGCAGAGTTTAAACAGGGCAACATAAACGCTCAATGGCTCTGTTCCACCTGAGATAAAAGGCTATTTACATCCAGAGATGATGATGATGATGGTGATGGTGATGGCTGTGGGAGCTGGAATCATTTCCAGGCGACTGGGTTCCCCAGCTCAGCCTCATTTGACAGGCTGTAAGAGGCCATACTGCTGGAGATCTGCAGACATTGTGACCATCACGCCTAATTGAGCTGCAGGGCTGTGCTTTAAGTGAAACACAACTACAAGAACGTTAGGAAAAATGAATCTGTTCCTCTGCAGATGGATGTGACAGCAAAAGCAAATCACAGGTCACAGCAATGATATATGTGCTGCCGTATAATTGTTTCATTTCAGACACAGTCTGCATGATCTTTAAAAGTGGAACCCTTTGAAAACCAGACCCTTAACAAGAACTTCAAAACCACAAGAAATGTCTTCTTCTGGTCCTTGTAGCTTTTCTTTTTATACAACCCTGATAAATCGATCTCTGATCAAGTGATATTCATTATCGCCCACTGCCGACAGGCTAAGCAGCAATGTTTTTGCCTATGTCAGTGTGCAGGCATGTGTGGTTATATGGACAGTTTTTTCATGAAACTTTAAAAACTAATTATTAAATTTACATCTACAACTGATTGATGTTTAGGATTAAAGGTATTTAGGAAGGCCACCACAGTTAATCGACATGAACTAAAACTTGGTGTAGCAGTAGCTAAGCATCATTCCCAACACATAGTACAACATTTGTGTTTAACTTTAGCAAAAAACTAGCATCAACCTTGTCCATCTGTTAGCAAAATATCACATGAATTACTGGATGGATTGAAACACTTGGAAATCAAATCGTTGGATGGACATCTATAGTTGATTAATGTTCAAAGTCAACCTAATTCAAGATGGCCGCCACAGCTAATCAACAAAAACCAACCCAAATTGTCTAAAACTGACAAATTTGCAAATATGGACCTAAAATTTGGTGTGGTAGTAGCTGAAAGTCATCCTCAACACAAGCTCAGAGCAAGACCTATTGCACATCTTTGCTTAAAACTTTTCAAATAGCCGTTTGGCTGCTTTGTCACATGCATAAAAAGCAAAAACCCCTACCACAACCCCGAAAATAAATGAATAATTAAAATAAATGTATGCTTAAAGGCAATTAAAGCAGTAACTACTTCAGCGGCTGCATTAGCACCACTTGTCCTGCAAAGTGTCTGTGAGGAGGGTAGGTGTGCACACATTTGTACTGACTTTTGGACTCGCGTAGGTGGAAAATGGCTCCACAGCTAACCTGAAGTAAGAAAATGGAGCAGCTGAAACGAGTTCCTCCATTTTTCATGAATAAGGTCACTTATCAGTGAATGTAATGTCACCAAGTTCTCTTCATCAATTCAATAACACTGCTAGGGTGAAAAAAATAGTTGGGTCATTTCTTTGTAGTACACCCCTGGGCTTTTTATTATGACTTCATTTCCCCTTGTAATATTGGAATGTCTCTATAATTGTAAAAGTGTAATAGACTCTAATATAATTTCATTTTGAACCCTGAATGGTCTATGCCATCGCTGCTCAATTTGAGTAGAATAATGATTTTTAATGTCCACACATGGCTTCCTGTGACCTTATTCAATCTCTGGGCTGATCAGGAAATATATTGATTCAATTACAGTGCTGATGACAAGCGAACAGAGGAGAGGAGGGGGAAAAAAGGTCAGCATATATTTGAAAATGTAAATCTTAACAATGTCTTTTGGGTTTGCGGAAAAAAAGCCATTATCAAATGCCATTTGGCTCCAGTGGCATGGAGCCTTCTGCCACTTTCCCCCCTACACCAATGGGAATTGTTAGAATATTTAGAAAATCCAGAGTGGATTTTTCAGTTGTCAGCGTGTGAGTTATATTCAGAACATGCACCTCTGTTTGCTATGATTGCATGGAATATAATAGTTCGCATTATTTCTTGGGCTTTACATGTCCACATCTGGCCTTTTGGAGGCTGCTAAATGACCTTGAGGTAATGACTTTACGGTGTTTTATGTACACCGCACAGTCTTTGCTCCACAAGCTGCTCTTTAAGTAAATTAGCCCGTCTGCAGTTAAACACTGAACAATGCTTTCAAATTCATTTCTTCTCAAATTACATGCACACCACACAAGGCACTGCTAATTATTTGTTTGGTCATTAAAAACTCATTAAATTTAAACTGTTCATTTGCATACCACTGTGTGTTGCATCGTAAATTATTAATCGAAGATAAATAAATGAATTCAATTAAGAGGAAATAAGTAATGTAACACATGCGCCAACAGAGATCTCATGTTTTGCCTTTGTTTTGACATTGAGATTTTTTTCTTTGGATAAACACTGCAGCTCGGTTTCTTTTCCAACTCCCTGAATGCGGTCGACTGAAAGGGATCCTTGTTTAAAATGTGAATCCCAGAAAACAGATTTTAGGTGGTGCTGATGAGTGCAGATTATAGCTGCTTGGCCAAGATGAGCACACTGGTAAGTTTTTACCACAGGCCAAAGTGGAAAATATTTTTCTCCCTTTTGTTTTACATTTAACTGATTTCCTCCCACTCGCTCCCCCTGCTGTCACTGTTTGGCTTTGAGGAGTTTGAATACACTGACTTTTTCTTGTTGCTGACAAATATTTAAGCAAACCAGCCAAAAAGAGGCAATTTTCTTAAAGCCAACTCATTACCTCACATCTGGATGTGTTTTATGGTCAGATCATCTCGTCTCGGGGTTGGAATAATATTCCATCTCATTGCAAACAATTACTCAGCAACCCAACTCTTGTGTTTTTACTTTGTTTTTCTTTGAGGACTGCAGCTGTTGCTGCTTGTGTGGTTCGAGCTGCTCCAGCTTCCTTATGTGCCCACTATTTTCTAATTCCGGGAATTGGTAAATGTTCACCCTTTTTCAAATCACTCCATTAATTAAATGGGATTGCGAAAGGTCCTGAGCTAATGGATTAGACTGGGGCTGGCTGGTCTGGGCCTTTTACCAGAGGTCACATTTCATTTGCTGCCTATGTCAAGCGACCAGAAGCAGGGCCTCGGAGGCAATCTAATCAATGTCTGCGTGCCGTAGCCCTTGAATGAATTCATTAAAGTTATGTGGATGCATCCTGCTCAGAGAGAGAGAGGGGAAAAAAAAGTCTCCAGATACCTCTGATAGAAATTAGCCATGAATTAGGAGGGAGGTTGGACTCATTCTGGATTCCAGCCAAAGCTAAATTAATAGGCCATCAGAACCTCTTGTGTGTTAAATCCCATTTGTCTGCCCGTGGTTTATGAAAGCGCCTCATCCGTCACTCCAGGCTTGGTGTGAGACCCCAGAACACCCACCACAAAACTTTACTCATTAAATAATTTTCAGGGGGGCGGGGGAGAAGACGAGTCAGGGAGGGCTGCAGATTGGCTTGTGTTGTAGGAGATGATCATTCTGAGGGGCTGCACTGAGCTTGGTGTGTGATTGCATTTGAGGTTTGGGTGGGCTTAGTCTGCGGCCAGGAAGAGGACTTTGGTTTGACACTGGGGAGAGACGGGGACATGAGTCACGTGGGCCACATCAGCACCAATGTTATCTCAGCAGTGTCCACTAATCCCACAAATGATCCTTGGTGTTTCTGTGTTTAAGTGGAGGAAAATCTCTTTGGAAAAGAATGTCCACAATGCCTGAACTTATCAGAGGGAGAGTTTTCACTCCTGCGGTTTCTGGAGCACTTTGTAGCCTGAGCTCATTATTTTCTCTGTGCCTGAAAACATGGAGCATCATATAAGCTAATTACTGAATATATACTTCACTTAAAGAGTAACAGCTTTTGGCATGTGTGACTCACTGAGTGAAGAAGTCATAGCTTAGAAAACATTTTCATCCCTTTGTGTCTGATTCTGTACATGTGTAAACAGCAAATAGTTTTCCAATTCTAACCTTTTATTATCTCGCTGTTATTTTAAAAGACAGTTGCAAGTAATTGCATTTTTCCCCTCACACTAATTACCTCCATCGAGGAGGTTATGTCTTAGGTAGTGTTGGTTTGGTTTGTTTGTCTGTTAGCAAGATTACTTAAAAACTAATAAACAGATTTTGATGAAACGTTCAGGAAATGTTGGGGTTGTCACAGGAAACAATTGATTCAATTTTGGTGGTAATCCAGATTGCAGTATTTTAACAGGAGAAAAAAGATTCTGTAATGTTGTATTTGTAGCTTTCAGGTCCACAGAGAAGCTGAAGGAGGTGCATTCTCCATTGTCTCAAACAGACACTAGGTGGACAAAATGTCATTTTGTTTTTGCCTCTGTGCATCTGTCTTACTTTAACCAAAACATCTCATGAACCACTCAACAAATTTTAGTAAAACCAGCAGAAAATAATCATTGTATGCACATCTACAACTGACTGAATCTCAAGATGGACACCAACGCTAATCAACATTAGCCAACATAAAAACAGCCATACCTCAGTCAGTTTTAAAGATATTGAGCTAAAATTTGACGTGATTGTAGCTGAGAGGCATTAAAAACACATGCTTTGAGCGTGACACCTTGCAATATTATCTAAGATTGAGGTTTGACCAAAACAGTTACAACTGCATCAATTCTCAACATAAGAAACTCTGAAATGAAAGACTGTGGGCAATATATGTTCCTTTAAGGAAACCTGGGCCTTAAATTATTAACAGTCCTGCTGTTGTTTAAAGTGACCAGTATAAAGTTCAGCCAGTAAAAGGCTTGTGTGTTAAAAAATCAAGATGCCACACTGGAGATTAGGACAAACTCTGACTGAGAACAAAAGGAGCCGGAGTGTTTATTCTGAGGGAGGATAACGACTGACACAGCGCAGGTGAAGTAATTAGCTAATTAGAACCAGGTGTGTAGGGAGGGTAAATGAAAACAAAACCAACTGTAGAAACAAAGAAACAGAGTTTGGAAGTAAACAAGAATGCAGAACATTAAACAAAAGCACTAAAACATTAAACCAAGATGATCCTCACAAACTCAGAACCATAAACACAAAAATCATGAAAATCAGCACAAAAAAACCCTCAAAAACCATGACACCAAAACTATGGAATCACACTAAAAGTATTATAGATTTCCCCGTTCTACGTAGAATACCCTGACTGTCTGAGAACAGCACTGTTTCTTATTAGCCTGGGAAGGAAAGCATGCAAACGTCTCACAGAGAGGCCTGCACAGCTCAGATCTAAAGCAGTCTTCCTTCCTGTGAGATGGTAACACCGGAAATGACAATTTAGTGGTTCTCATCAATTTTCTTAAAATACAAAAATAAAAACTGCAGACCATTTAAGGCCAAGCATTCATTAAAGGAACACATATCGCCCATTGCCTTTCCTGACAGAGTTTTAGAATTATCTTACAAAGATATAGCTGTTTTGGTTCAATCCTAAAAATAATGTTACCACAAGAAGACGCGCTCAGAGGATGTGTTGTGAATGACTCTCAGCTACTACCTCAGCAAATCTTTAGGTAAATATATGTAAAAACAAAAGACTGGGTTGACTCCAAAAGTTAAACCTTAACAACAGCAAAAAAAAGCAGGTCCTCTGTTATGTGGTCATACTGAAGATCTACTTCATCTATATATTAGTGGGTCTACAACACATTCATGTTAATAAAAATGTCGTGCTAAAATACAGACTGAAGAGTAAAATGTCTGCTGTCAGGGAATACCAAAGGCAGCATAGCTAATAAAATTTTACTGTGCTGTCACCAAACAACTGTATTGTATCTCCCTAAAGAGATTGTTATCTGTAAGTGGGATTACATTAAATGCCTCCAACACAACTCAAGTACACTGTTTAGCAAGAATGTGTATTCACCAATAAGACTGACGTTGGGGGAATGATGTGTTCAGAGCACATGAGCAGAAAAGGAATTTTGATGAGCTGAATTCAGTTCTTTTTAATAATGTACTCAAAGCAGTTTGAAGATTGAACATTTTTGCACATAGCTCATTATTTTTAAAAATTATTTAAAGCCCAGTTGCTTGAAAAAAATGTTACTATTTTACTTTTCCAGGAACCGGAGATGCATCATCTTAGCACTTCTCAACCACAGACCCATATGATGACGTGTGATGTCAACATCTTTCAGCCCAAACATCTCTTTGATTCTCTCACTTCATCAGTGGATGTTTTATTGGAAATAAGCAGGATTTTAAAAAGGCCATGTTCAAGGCAAAACTAAAATCTTCTGAAGTGCACTTCCACCACCCAGCCATGTGCTTGTTTTTCTGGTTAATAAGGCTCCTACACATGCACAGAGGAGTTTCCAGGAATCGAAAACGCTCAAGTAAAAAATGTTGAGAGTTTATTTATCTACTGATTCTAAAAGCAGTAAATAAACCTGTTTTATCTTTGGCAACTTGAGTGCTCATTTAATATAAATATCCAACATTTGAACAAGTCATTATACATTTGTGAGAAAAAGTAGTTACATCTTCTTTCATTTCTGAGAATTTATGTATGTGAGCTTAAAAACATCATCTGACCCTCAGCAGCTCTAAAATGTAGGTACTTAAAACTTAAGGTGAATGGCATTTTATCTAAACACACAGTTTTGTTTAATTTTTTAAATCAAACTCAAAATGCAGAAGCACCTATCCATCCATTTTCTTGTCCCCCTTTTCTGTTCAGAATTGCAGGGCAGTTGGTGCCTGTCTTTGTGCGGACTGTGTCTAATATCCTGCTGCCAATGCAGCAGCATATTAAAAAAAAGTAAGTATATGCCATGATTCAGAAGCTTGTTGAACTTTTATTTATGTACCTCTTCCATGAGGTAGAATCTTACTGGACTTCCCAACTATGGCAAACAGCACTTGTGAGGGAATCTTCAAAATGTCCAGGTCTAAAATCCATGTCAGTCATATTAAACAGTTACTTTAAAATAAAAACGGGTCCAAATCTGTCTATTTCTAAAGTGTAATTCAGTAGAATTAATCATAAACATGGAGACAGCTGCTAAGTAGGGTACAAAGCAGGCAGAGGAAGGTATGATGTGGGCAAGGAATTAATGTTCACAGTCGAAAGTACAGATTTGCAAGCCGCGCTTTTCAAACATTGGGCACTCAAATCACAGCCTCATGATTTTCTGGTTCACTTTGTCACAAACACTGAGAATCTGGTGAGACTGCAGGGAAAAATTTTGGTATTTTCTTGCAATACTGAGTCAACGTTGAATTGCCAACTAGTCTCCAACAGTCACAGCCCAGTGAGATACTACCTTTATAAAAAGGTCCAATACACGTCAATCATCGCGTTTTATTTCACAGCCATGATTCTTTTCTTTTTTCAGCTGTTCTTGCTGCAGTGTTTGGGATTCATGTTTGGGTGTATGTCCCAACTTTGGCCAATGTCACTGGTCCATCCGAGAACCAACACAGATATACACAACAAACTCAATCACACCAAAAAGTCCATTTATGATCAACAATTAACGTAACATGCATGTTTGGGAACTGTCGGATGAAGCTTTTGTTATAGCTATAAAACCTTAACACTTCTCTGCACCATCAGTCTGGATGTGTTTGTGCAGAAATTTTGTGGTTGATTTTCACCAATATTTGCACTGTGCGTTAATATCTCCACACAAGTCTTGTGATTTGTTACGAAGCAACTTTGCAAACTAATTGGCTGCCATGTAGAGCTGCATGATATTAGAAAAACCTCCGATATTATTGTTTGTTATTGTGATGACAGTATCATTTGCAGTAAACCGGTAAAGCCTTTTCTTCACTCCTGACTTTCTCTTCTGTCATCTCTATCATGTAAAGCAACTGTAGGTTTCATCACTAGTGGGTCTGTTGGATTGACCGATTATATTATTAGACACAGCCTACAAATGCATGATGCTGGAAATACAATGGCCTATGATTTACTGCAGTCTTTTTTTAAACTGATATTACACGCACTGATATTGTGATGATGATAAATCTTTAATATGTTGCGCAGCCATACTGGCTTTTTATTTTCAGTGGAAACCCTTCAAAACAAAGTATGTTCCATATTGATCTAATTGTTCTGTCCTAACTTTACCATGCAAACAGAAGCCTGTCGAGTCTGAGAGGAGTTCCCCCTCCTAATTTCTGTGCATTGGACAGTCATGTTTCAGGAAGAAATATTGAAGGTGTTTACCCCTGGGAACTATCCTGAAGTAAAATGATGGATTCCAAATTACTTGAAAATGGCTTTATAACCCTTCCCATATTGCCAAGCAACAGAAAAGACATTTCTAAGATTATTGCTGCTGTCTTTCTTTTTTTATTAATGAGTGAACACATCTGAATGATGCAGACCAGAGAAAAGAAGTGCTCACACCTGTGGATGATCAGCTAATCAAGTTCATACGAACAGCTGCACCTGGTTAAAGCTTAACTTTAACCTTGCTATTTCTATGCAGAGAGTAAGACTGCAAATGGGTTTTCACACAGTTTTTGAGTTTTATACATATATATTTTTCTATAAACTCAGTTGTTGTTAGCTTTTGTCTTGCAAGTCTGTAATCAAAAGTGCAACACATAAAAAAACCTTTCCTTCCTTTTATATTCATTTGAGACACAACAAAACTGCACTGATTCACCTAGACAAAACTGTGATAACCTCCAAATGAACTGGTCCCAAACTAATCAAGCAGCCTAGCAAAAGAACTCAGAGATGTGTGGCTCAGAAGGGAGGCCTAGGAGCTGCTGCTCAGAGAAGTTTGCATGCTGAGCCCACAAGAGAGCCTTTCCAGCTCAACCGCTCTTTTTCTCTACACTGATAAACAACAATTCCCAGAGTCTCCAAGTCGTCTGCTGTCCAAATTTACAAGAGGTTTAGTAGCTTCTGCATATGTTGATCTGCACAGAGGCCAGATCAAGGCTGTTTTTACAAACTCATGCAACAAAAGGATTAACTAACTTTCAGACTAAAACAGCACTTTGTGGAAAATTATTTTGCTTTAACTGTTTGAATATGTGCAACTCAAACAGTTCTTATGCGCTGGTATGTTCTCATGCACACACGGTTATTTTCATGCACTTTTAGACAAGGCACATGTAAATGAGATCTAGAATGACTCTCATGCCTGCTCTCTTCCTCCAGTGCCAGAGTCACGCATCATTGTCAGCAGCCAGCAAAACAAGATGAAATAAAATTCTAAGCCGTCCTGGCAGTCAAGGACACCATTCCCTC
The DNA here is from genome assembly GCF_001649575.2 of Kryptolebias marmoratus. Lineage (NCBI taxonomy): Eukaryota > Metazoa > Chordata > Actinopteri > Cyprinodontiformes > Rivulidae > Kryptolebias > Kryptolebias marmoratus. The sequence goes on from NC_051444.1 coordinate 7,049,680, forward strand.
ACCGTAATAGCCTGTATCGCCTAGCCACTCCATGTGTAGCTTTTCTTCATTGCTCTAGGCTTTTATTCCTGGCAATAAGCTCTTTATCACTCCTCAACACAATTCTTTTAAAACCACCGTCAAGAAGCAATCAAACCTTAAGTAAGAGGATTCAAAGTCAGTGTGTTATTGTTACGCAAAGTAGTATTACTTCATTTCCATAATTCACCCAGACAGAGATGCCAAATAGGTAAAAAATAAAGAAAAGCGCACAGGTGAAGAAACAGTTAACATTTTCTTTCATATTTTTTGGACCCCAAAATTTAAATGCAACCCTTCATCCAGCCGTGTTGTTTCCTCTTCTTTCACGCTTCCTTTTCGGCCTCCACAATGACATCATGTTTGGGTAAGTTGTCTTTCTGCCTCAAACAGCTATGATTTAGCAATTCTTGACATATCCATTACACCTCGTAGATTGGCTGCTCACCGTTCCCCGTGTCTTGGAAACCTAAAGAAATGACACGTAACCTTACTTTTACTTCCTTTTTTTTTTTTCTCTCTCAGATGTCCTCGATTCACATGTGGTGCATTTATAAAGAAGTGGATTCTAATATCAGAAGTGTTTTCTTACTATTAACTGCAGCTACAAGAGGGACATCAATCTTGACAAGGACTTTTTGAACCAAATTTAAAAATGTGATGCTATTGTGTATTTTTCACCTGCTCTCAACAGCCTGACTGTAGATAAACATTCCAGCTTGTAGGCCTCAAAACTATCTCCCTTACTTCTACTCTCTTTAACAATGTTTTGGAAATGATCCTCATGTCGTCACAGGTTCAGCATTCAGACAATTATTGTTTCCTGTTTTTTTTTATTTTTCCCTACAATTGCTGCAATCAAACTACTTCTGTATACTTCGTGCAAATTTTCCAAACTGAATTTGAGATTTCTTCAATTCTTTCAAAAACATTGTTCTCTTCAAAACCTAATTCAGCATACTTGCTCTGTTTTTGTCTTCTTATGCTACTTTTACCTTTTAGCTACTGTTCTACTGCTTTTACCTAACCTTTTGCTGCTTTTAGCTAGCAGTTTTTCACTTTTGGCTTTCAGCTACCGTTTTGCTAATTTTGGCTTTTCAACAGCTTTGTTCTACTTTTAATTTTAAAGGTAGCCTTTTGCTACACTTTAGCTTTTTGCTAGTGTTTTGCTACTTGTCGCGAACGTTTTGGATACTTTTGACTTTTAGCTAGTGTTCTGCTAATTTTATCTTTAACGACTCTTTCTACTTTTTCAGCCAATTTCAGCAAGGTCACTCAGCGTTCACAAAAAAGGCATTTTATTCTAGTTTTATACTGTATTTCTAGGTAAAACAAGTTATTTTTTCCCCTCTACAGTGGATCAATTTTAGGAAAGGTGCAACAGGGAGAATCAATGTCATCATTACCACAATCAGCTTCAACAACTGCATTTTTTTTACAGTGAGCTTTAGCTCCCACCTCCAGCTAAAGTCATTTTTCATTGATGTTTCCTTGTGGATTGACACTCATGCATTTGCAGTTCTGTTGAATCTTTATTTTTACATTCTCCTTCTCAGACATTAATTAATCCAGTGACAGAGTGAGTCCATCAGCAGCAGCTTCATCACCCTGTGAATAGATTCAGAAAAACCACTTGGTCCAAAGGTCACAATGTGTCCCTGTAAACAATCAGGAATCAATATTAATCATACAACAATTTCCACGACAAAGGATTTTAGCTGATTCTGTTACACCAGGGCCAAAAAGAAATCAACATTTCAAGTCAAGTTAAAAGCTATTTTTGTTCCTACACAGCAATGCTGTTTTCTTTTTTAGTTGACTGTGTATCAGTTAAATAATGAATGTGCAACTTTTATTTACATCAAATTTGGATAAAGTGAGAATATTGGCTCTGTATTATGTAGGAACCTTGTTTTGAGGCTATTGAATGTGATTGAACACTTAATTTGTGGACAGGTGTGGGCTATTTGTCATTTTCTCATTCGTTAAGCAGGTAAAAGGCCTGCAATTGATTCCAGACCTCTTGCCTTCATTTGCATTTTGAAGCTGATGTTGGAAACTCACAATATGCAGTCAAAGGAGCTCTCAGTGAAAGTGAAACAGAGCCACCTTAAGTTACAACAATAAATCCATCATTTGGCCACAGTGGCCATCAATCTGAGAGCATACAGGAATGTTCTGTAACATTAAAAGACCTTAAAATCTATAACAGGCAACAGCGGAAGATAATTATAAATTTGATTTAGAATAGGTATATGACTGAACCACTTAGGGGAACCGTTTTTAATCTGCAAACTTTTTACTTTAGCTTAATTAAAAGTTTCTGATCATTTGAATGTAATTTATTAACTGATAGACTTTAAACAATGGTATTTTTAAAATAACAAATGGGGCCTGTTGAATCAACTTTGACATGGAGCAACATTAATTTGTACAACTTTTAACTCCTCTTGTAATCGCTCCAGAAATCACAAACTGTTGTTTGTTCAGAAGAAATCCTTCATTCCCCAAAACGATCCATAAGACAGTGACATGGAGGACAGAGTGTAAAAGAGAGAAAGAAACAGAGCACAAACACAGTGATGTAAACATTTGAATTCACCCATCTGTCTAAATGACCTCCAAAGTCAAGCTGACAAATGGAAGACAAAGGATTTAGAAGCTCTGCTGTCCTTGTATTAGTCTCACATAGGTGCTCTTTTGATGCTTTGGGTACATAGACTTCTTTCAATTGCAGATAAGGCTTTTTGCTTTAAGTAAAAAGGGGGCATGTACTAACAGAATAAAAATCCAAGACACTACAGAGTTTGTGAAAAGAATATTTTAAATGTCTTTATTTTAAATGGCAAAAAGGGTTGGAAAATTGGACCAACACATTGCAGCTAAACTTGGTTTTCATCAGGGTCACTGTCTGCTGTGATAAAAGATTTCTGTGCTGTGTTACTCTAATAAGGTGATTGTCAAAACAAACTACAATGGGTGAGGTCCTGGGCCTTCCTAAAATCACATGAGATCACATCGTTTGTTGACATAGTTAGACATAAACATTTTTAAAATATATTTTTACCAAATAATGTTATCACAGCAACTTCAGTAAAAGTTTGTTTAACAGACTTGGAATGATATAACACACAAAAACATTTTGCAGCGTATGGCCTTGTAATATATGTATATTGTTGGGGTTGTAGAGTGTTGTGGGTTTTTTTGTCCAGCAGGTGGCGGTCTGGAGCGTTCTGGAGAGTGGCTGGGTGATTATGAGACGCACCTGGATCAGATGATGGTCTATTAAGGAGAGGCATATAAGGAGCATGCTGCCACTCAGTCGGCGCCTGAGTATTGCCATTCGTGGTATATCAAGCTTCCAAGTATTCTAAGACTTGTCTCGTGAGATTATCGTGTTTTGAACCTGTTAACCGTGTGTTTCATTCTGAAGGGAACTCTGAATTACAACCTGGCGTTGTTTCTGAGAGAGAGAGATCCGCTGAGTGGAACTTAAAGCTGCTTCAAGGACTTCCTCGTCCGTGACCGAACCCTGTCTGCTCTCCGCCGTTCACTGCCGCCACAAACCTGCTCCAGCCTGGTCCAGCTCCGTAACCCGTAAGCTAGACTTACCAGCTGCAAAGACTCACTGTGTGGTGAAACGAAATTACAATTAACATCTACTTCTCCCTCTCAAGTGTGTCCTGCACCCAGAGCTGCTGGAGCCAGTGTTCCAGCAGAATCCTTGTTCCAGATTTCATTTGCCGCTCTGAAAATAAACCTTTAAAATCACTGCCAGTTTCTTGTGAGTTTTCTGCTTGTGGGTCTAATCGTAGACAAAACCATGACAGAATACTCAGGCCAAACTGACCCCGCAGAAGCTCTCAGGGTAACTATGGCAGAACAACATCAACTTCTCCAGTCACATGAAAATGTGCTCCGTTCACTTCATGATCAGCAGGAAGCGACTAATCAACGCATGGATCAGATTACTCAGCTTCTTCTCCGACTTACTAGTAACCCGTCTTCTTCTCCAGCAGATGGCGCTATGTTTCAAAGCAAGGCTCCAGTGGAAAGTCAACAGCTGGCGACTGCCCGTGACGTCAGTTCCCCAAATCCTGAGAAATACTCAGGTGAGTTCGGTTGTGGAGGTTTTTTGTTACAATGTGCTTTAGTCTTCAACCGATCTCCACAGTCTTTCCCCACTGATGGAGCTAGAATATCCTATATCTTGGGCCTTCTCACCGGAAAGGCATTGTTATGGGCCGAAGCACGTTTTACCGACCCGTTAAATTTTGGTTGTACATTCCAAGTTTTTTTGGAGGAATTTAAGATGGTGTTTTCCACAAACGAAGATAAGACTCAACAATCTAGAGAATTGTTGGGATTAAAGCAAGGATCTCGTTCTGTGGCTGAACACTCGATTAAGTTTCGCACATTAGCAGCGTCCTCGGGTTGGAACACCCCGGCACTTAAAGCTGCTTTTAGTCAATCACTAAATGACTCTTTAAAGGATGAGCTAATGGTCCGAGAGGAACCCGAGACATTAAATGAACTTATTTCCATGGCTATTCGCATAGATAACCGTATAAGAGACCGTAAGAAGCAACGTGTAGAGGGGGGTGTTTCACAGAGGAGAGTGTCACCGCCTCTCAGACCAGTGTTTCGGAGTCTAGACAGTGGAGATCAGCCGGAGATGGAACCGATGCAGCTGGGTCGTACACAGCTTAGTCCAGAGGAGAAGTTAAGAAGAAGGAAGAAAGGATTGTGTCTATACTGTGGAGCTTCGGATCACTTTTTGGCTGCGTGCTCAGTGAGAAAGGAGTTCAGTTCCGTGAGGCCAAAAGAGAGGGTCCATCAGACCGGGGGATTCTGATGGACCAAGGGAGTATTGATAAGCCCCCTCAGCTAACACTTAACACCATTATCAAGATCGACCAAGAGTCTGTGAATGTGTCAGCACTGATTGATTCAGGCTGTGAACAGAACTTAATTGATATGAGGTTTGTGGAGCAGACAGGAATCGAGACTATTGAAATGGCCGTCCCTTTACGTGTGTCCGCCCTTGATGGGAGGGAGCTAAATCGGATTACACATAAGACTAAACCTATCCAACTATGGGTCTCCGGTAACCATCAAGAGACTATTTCATTTTTTGTTTTTCCCATTTTTAAGTCGGCTATTGTACTGGGATACGGGTGGTTGAAACTACATAATCCCCATTTGGATTGGGTTAACTCCCGAGTGGAGACCTGGTCAGTTAAATGCCATGCCACCTGTTTACAATCTGCTCTGCCCTCTAGTGTTCAGATGGTTTTTGAAGAGGAGGTGGATCCTAAGGATTTGGCCGACATTCCTGAGGAGTATCACGATCTGAGACGAGCTTTCAGTAAGGTTCCTGCACTCTCTTTGCCTCCTCATAGGCCGTACGATTGTGCTATTAATCTACTCCCAGGAGCTCCGTTGCCTTCCAGTCGACTGTTTAACATTTCTTGCCCGGAACGACAGTCCATGGAGAAATATATAAACGAGTCCTTAGCAGCAGGTTTCATCCGGCCGTCATCTTCTCCACTAGGAGCAGGGTTCTTTTTTGTAGGTAAAAAGGATGGATCTTTAAGACCCTGTATTGATTACAGGGGGTTGAACCAAATAACGGTGAAGAATAAATATCCATTACCCCTCTTGTCATCAGCTTTCGAACCGGTGGAGGGGGCTACCATCTTCACCAAACTGGATCTTCGCAATGCCTACCATTTGGTGCGTATACGCCAGGGTGACGAATGGAAAACAGCCTTTAAGACACCATTGGGCCATTTTGAGTATTTGGTGATGCCATTCGGGCTCACCAATGCTCCAGCAGTTTTTCAAGCCCTCGTAAATGATGTACTCAGAGACTTTATCAATGTATTCGTGTTTGTATACCTTGATGATATCCTCATCTATTCCAAGGATGCCGCCGACCATCAGAAACATGTCCATCTTGTTCTGCAGCGGCTCATGGAGAACCGCTTGTGCATCAAGGCTGAGAAATGTGAGTTCAACAAGTCATCTGTTACCTTCCTGGGTCATATCCTTGAGAGCGGACAGGTTCGGTCGGATCCGGGAAAAGTGAAGGCTATTCTGGACTGGCCTGTTCCGGAGACCAGAAAACAATTGCAAAGATTCCTTGGGTTTGCTAATTTCTACAGACGGTTCATTAAGAACTACAGCCAAACTGTAGCTCCATTAACTGCTCTTACCTCAACAAAGATCACGTTCGTCTGGACTCCTGAAGCAGAAGCTGCCTTTCTGGGACTTAAGCAGAGGTTTGCTACGGCTCCTATTCTGGCCCAACCTAACCCATTAAGACAGTTTGTCCTGGAGGTTGATGCTTCAGACACTGGGGTTGGGGCCGTATTATCGCAACGCTCTGAGAAGGATGAGAACCTGCATCCGTGCGCATTCTTTTCTCGGAAGTTGTCTCCGGCTGAGCGAAATTATGATGTCGGAGATCGGGAGTTGTTAGCCATAAAGTTGGCATTGGAGGAATGGAGGCACTGGCTAGAGGGGGCTGAACATCCCATCTTGGTGTGGACTGACCATAAGAACTTGTCCTATATTCAGTCTGCTAAACGACTTAACTCCCGTCAGTCTCGTTGGTCGTTATTCTTTTCCAGATTTAATCTGTCTATCTCTTTCCGCCCAGGGTCAAAGAATACTAAACCTGATGCTCTCTCCAGGCAGTTCTCTCCGGATGAGTCTGATCGGGACTCCTCACCTATTCTGTCACCTAAGTGTGTGGTGGGCTCCCTCTCCTGGTAGATAGAGGACATTGTTAGGCAGGCTCAGTTAAAGGAGCCCGGGCCTCCTGGTGGTCCTCCTCACAAGAGTTATGTTCCTTTAACTGTTCGTTCTCAGCTCATTCACTGGGCTCATTCAGCTAAGTTTTCAGCTCATCCAGGAGCTAGTCGTACCATTGCCATGATCTCACGACGGTTTTGGTGGCCCTCCCTATATAAAGACATTAAGGAGTATGTGGCGGCCTGCCCGACTTGTGCCAGAAGTAAACCATCCCATCAGTCTCCTGCGGGCCTACTTCAGCCATTACCTATTCCTACACGACCCTGGTCCCACATTGCTATCGACTTCGTGACTGGACTCCCTCCATCTCAAGGTATGACCGCCATCCTAACCATAATTGACCGTTTTTCCAAGTCCTGCCACCTTATTGCTCTCCGTAAGCTTCCCACAGCCTTCCAGACGGCCTAGCTCCTTGTGAAACATGTCTTCAAACTACATGGCGTTCCTACCGAGATTCTATCAGACCGAGGACCCCAGTTCACATCTCAGGTATGGAAGTCATTTTGTCATGCTCTGGGTGCCAAAGTCTCTCTAACTTCTGGTTACCACCCTCAGTCTAACGGCCAAGTGGAGCGTATGAATCAGGAACTGGAATCCTCACTTCGATGCCTCAGTGCGGAGGATTCACGTGATTGGTGTAAGTTCCTCCCCTGGGTGGAGTACGCCCACAACAGTCACGTTTCTGCTGCCACAGGTCGTTCACCTTTTGAAATAGCTCTGGGTTATCAACCTCCATTGTTTCCTTCTGAAGAAAAGGATATTGAAGTTAAGACGGTTCGGCAACACATTCAGCGTTGCAGCAAGGTATGGAGGGCTACCATGGCATCATTAGAACGTACGGGAGAGCAGAATAGACGTTTTGCTGACCGAAAACATAGAGAGGCTCCTACGTACTTACCTGGCCAAAGAGTTTGGCTTTCGTCCCGAGATATCCCGTTAAAGTCCGTGTCCAAGAAGTTGGCACCTAGGTTTATCGGACCGTTTGAAATTGGGTCTGTCATCAGTCCATCTGCTGTGCGCCTTCGACTCCCTTCCTCCATGAGAATCCATCCAGTTTTCCATGTGTCTCAAATCAAGCCGGTCCTAGCCAGTCCGCTGTGCCCTCCAGCCGAGCCCCCTCCTCCCGCCCGGATGTTCAAGGGACATCCGGTGTACACTGTTCGGCGGATAGTAGACTCTCGCCGTCGGGGTCGAGGATGGCAATACCTGGTGGACTGGGAAGGTTGTGGTCCGGAGGAACGGTCCTGGGTTCCGAGGTCTTTTATTTGTGACTCGACCCTGATCTCGGATTATCTTGGTTCCATCCCTTCCACGTCTTCTGGGCTGCCGGGTGGCAGCCGTTGAGGAGGGGGTACTGTTGGGGTTGTAGAGTGTTGTGGTTTTTTTTGTCCAGCAGGTGGCGGTCTGGAGCGTTCTGGAGAGTGGCTGGGTGATTATGAGACGCACCTGGATCAGATGATGGTCTATTAAGGAGAGGCATATAAGGAGCATGCTGCCACTCAGTCGGCGCCTGAGTATTGCCATTCGTGGGAACTCTGTATTACAACCTGGCGTTGTTTCTGAGAGAGAGAGATCCGCTGAGTGGAACTTAAAGCTGCTTCAAGGACTTCCTCGTCCGTGACCGAACCCTGTCCGCTCTCCGCCGTTCACTGCCGCCACAAACCTGCTCCAGCCTGGTCCAGCTCCGTAACCCGTAAGCTAGACTTACCAGCTGCAAAGACTCACTGTGTGGTGAAACGAAATTACAATTAACATCTACTTCTCCCTCTCAAGTGTGTCCTGCACCCAGAGCTGCTGGAGCCAGTGTTCCAGCAGAATCCTTGTTCCAGATTCCATTTGCCGCTCTGAAAATAAACCTTTAAAATCACTGCCAGTTTCTTGTGAGTTTTCTGCTTGTGGGTCTAATCGTAGACAAAACCATGACATATATATTGATGATTTAACAGAAAACTGAAGCAAATCATTTCCAGTCAGATATAGTCTCGTTTACAGAAGAACAATGTCCTTCTAACAAAGTTCTCAGCAGGCCACTTATTTTTTCTGAGAAAATTCTGAGTATTCTCCAGTTGTCAAGTTTGTCACCTTATTTAAATTCAGTTCTTTTTGCCTCCTAAGAGCCTAACCAAAGTCAGAAAAAAAGCGTAAACCAGTACTGATTGAGGCACCAGTAAAGGTCTAACAAACCATAACAATAAGAAAACTATTTCTTAGTAATGTTCATGTTTTCAGTCTAAAAATAATTTAATATTTGCAACATATGCTCCAGGATTTTTTAATTCTGCTTTTTTTGGTGTTCACTTTACCTAATTATATTTGAGCTCTTGAAAAAAAGATGTTAAAGACATGAGACTTTTAAACCCTGATGTGAATGTTATCCAATTAAAGCTGGACATTTGCATTTTAAACCCGTACAGCTGTGACTTGAATATGTTTTGAAGTACCGCCAAAAAAGTCAACCAGCATTGTCCACTTATATAACGATGTCATCCTCTAGAGAAAAAACAAAATGTTTCCAGTTTTCTGTTAAATAGCACACTAAGTGGTGGTGTTTTGTTAAACAAGGTTTTTAAGTGAGATGGTTTAATTCCATGTCCAATGTCTCCCTTCCTTTTGTGCTTTTTATTTAATACACCAACTTCATCACCAGGGAGATTAAAACTAATGCCTAAAGGAGCACAGCCCAAAATTGAAAAGAATTAACTGCAATTAGCATGCTAACAAATGCTAATGTGATGGCAATTGTTATATATTTATTAGAAAACCTGTAATCTTTCTCTTGAGAACCTTTTTTTAAATGATGGTGTAATGGGGCTGAGAGTTACGTTAAAACAAATCACTTTTGTTTGATAAAACCACATTTTAAATAAATGCAGAGTAGAACAGCTCACCGAGGTCCTCATCTTTTGTGCTGTGTTGTTTTTCAAATGTTATACACCACCTAACGACAGGTAAGCCCAAATTAAGCGTAGCATTATTACACCAACACCACATCCACAGCAGGCAGTACAGAAACATGAAAAGCTACCTGTTCCTTCAGCCTGTAAGCTCAGCTAATTAACAGCAGCTCTGTGCTTTTTGTATGTTTGCAGCTTTGTGTTTTTCTTCAAGGCTGCAGGATACAACAACCTGCATGCCAACCGTCACAGAGAAACGGGTGGTAGTGAAAGGGGATTTTATTGGCTCTGATAGTTATTGGTTGAAGGTAGAGTTGCCTTTCTCACCTTCGGCTTGCTGTTGTTAACTACCCTCACGAGTATCTCTCTTCACTGACAGCAATGAAAATAATAATAATAGTAAGAATAGCATCACTTCAATCTCACTTTCAGTGATTACATTGTTCCACCCATTTCCGTTTCTGCTTAAATTATATTTAACTTCATCTGCCGTGGTCTGCAAACAGGATTACTGGTACTTATCTGAAATGAAAGTGCATTTTTAACGCAGTTTAATAACGAGAGTGGAAAATCTAGTCCATAGCAATAAAGCTGAAACTAATTCATTTCAATGGCTGTTGGCACGGGGTGTTTCAATTCTTCCCCCACATGACCACTCCTCTTAAAATTCTTAAAGAAAGAAGACAGGAGGCCATTGGTGTAATCTGCTTCTGTCTGATCACAGAAGCGCTGAAGATTCTTCATCCAGCTTTAAAGAACCTCTTCAAAGAGGCTAACTTAAAAGATCTTCAAACTTTTCTTAACTCTTGGGCAGAGAGGAGTTTGAAGAGGTGGTCCGTCAGGATTGAGTATGTCCTCGTGCATCTAAAGTCGTCAGCAGTTTCGAACCTGTCCGTGCCTCCTGTTCCATTATGGAACAGTAACACGGGAGCCTGTTTGTTCGCCAAACACAATTAACAAGGTTTCTGCTGCACATCAATACTGCTATTTGCATAAGGTATTGATCTGAAGTCCTTATAATCACAAAATGTTAATTGCTCCAATTAATTCTCAATCTGTTTGTGCCCTTGTCTGGCCGCCTTGAGCCCTGAAGGTCAGTGTGAAAATGAACTGCTCTTTGATTCTCCTCCAGGAAAAGATTTTTCCCAAGACAACACAGTTTGCTACTCCGAAATCAAAAAGGCCTCACCATCCTTTATCGTTATTATCATTCCATGTGAGTAGCAGCTAATGGGTTTGAAATCTTGTGATCTGATTTGTCCTTTTAAACAAGGTTTTTCTGGTCTCGTTCGTTAACTGGGGGCTGCCTTCTCTTCTCCACTGGGCCATGGCTATTTAAACCTCAAAGACACAGTATCCCCCCCTTTATATTGACTAATAAGTCATTTTCTGAGACAATGCATTGCCCATTTGATTCATGGCCTATATGTTGTTGTGTGTGTTTTCCTCTGTCTCTGGTCCTGCTGCTACACCATGTTATTACATGCTGAAACATGACCTCCTGGTTTATTGTCTGTTTGAGATGATCAGAATAATAAGTCAGAGCTGTCCATTCACTGCTCCTCAGGCTGTGTTGTTGTGTGCTACATTAGATAATACAGCAGTCAGAATGTGTTTTATATACATGTAGATAAACAAATGATAAGCAAATAATAATTCCCTATAAATGTATATAAACTCTCTCACTGTATGACTTCTGTAAGTGGTGAGAACAGATTATATTTTTACACAGGCTGGCCTTTTACTTGTATTGATTGGACTCTGGGTTAATTGCTTTTCCCCCTATCTTGATACAGTCAACAACAATGCAATTATAGGTTTTGCGACGTGTTTCACTCACTGATATCTACACGTATAGCGGTGCATGCGGACCTCTTTTTCCAGTCCCCGTCATCCATGCCTGAACACGGCCAAATGAAAAATGAGCCACCCTGTGTGAAAGATGAATTTCAATCCACTACACCTGTGCCACCCCGGCAAATGAAAGGACTGATTGCCTCCAATTGCATATTTAAAATGCTTAATTCCTCCATTAAGAAAGCTATTTACATGAATTAGGGACAATTAGCATTTTCAGACCCACTTCAACTTTGTTCGCCCCCATCCATTAACATTTGAAAGTGTCGGCTGGCAGACACAAAAAAAGCCCCTCCATCTGATTTGTGCTGACCCCCTATGACGGCTGCATGGAAGGACTTTTTTATCAGCACCACCGCACTAAGCAGAGGGGAGGGGATGAAGGGGATAAACTGGGCAACTATAGTAAGTCACCTCATTATGGTTAATCAACAAAAGCCCGCGAAAGAAAGACAACAGAGTGAAGGGCAAAGGGATGTCTAATCTAGAGAAGCAAAGGTGAAAGTCTTCAACCTCACACACCTTTTATCTAATGGATATTACATCCATTTTATGTGGCAGAGCTCATGTGTTGTCCCTCTAATAGTCTGTTGCACGGAGGATGCTTGAAAAAAATGCAAAGGAAATTCTGTAACCTCTGAGCTGTCAGCAGTTAAGTGGAAATAATGAGGGAAAAAGTTGATAAAAGAGGGTAAGATGAAATTCAGGGTGTGCACCTGTCAGGTTTCCAGAGTTATTGGGCCTTGTAGCAAAAAAATCCAGTCAACACAATTAAAATGAGGCCTCAGTGAAGACTTTACACAGCCTTGAATATTTTCATTGGTCAGCAATTATGGGCTGAGATTCAAAGCGCTTACACACCCCCATGATGAGCTTTTTGATGGAGAAAAGCTGTCATCTTCTAATGAAGATGACAGAGGCTGTCACACTCTCCAGAGAATTTATTAGGAAAAAAGGGGCCTCACATCATGTGAGTCATATGTAATGCTTTTTATTGCTGTAGTCACAGGCAAGAGAGGAAGCGGGAGCTTATTTTGATGATTATATTCACTCTTGGAATTACATTAGTATCTCTTTGAGTTCCCTAAATCCGCATGTGTTTGTCCATACTCCTGTTTCTGTGTGTGTGAAAAAATAATGAGAATATTTGCCTGAATTTATGTGTGTCTCTCACCAACATATATGTATGTTTATCGCCTGCCACCAAAAGACAAAGCAGATGATAATGTTTTTGCCTGTGTATGTGTTTTTAATGAAAATGGTAATCATTAATCACTGGGTGTACATCTACAACTGATTAACTTTTAGAGCCAATCAAATTCAAGATGGCTGCAACGGCCAACTGACCATAAAAAAAACACAAAATTGTCTATAAATCAGTCAATTTTATAAATTTTGTCTAAAAATTTTGTGTGGTAGTCAGTGAGACTGATCCTCTGCACATATTCTGATTGGCTATAGATTAGCCAATTTTACAGATATTGTGCTGAAATGCCGTGTGGCTGAAGCTGAGTGGTTGGAACCCATATACAGAGTCCATTTGGTCTAGCTCTTTCTGAATTTTCTCCTAAGTCGACAAGCATGGAAATGTCTGCACCTTCTCATAGTACCACAATGTCGATGTTAAGTAGGTTTTAAGAAGCATGCTGAAAATGGGCAGGACCACCCAATGGTAAAACCTGCGCAGGATCAAGTAGGGCCGAGTCGAGCCCATGGAAAAAGGCCATAAAACTCTGGCATGAGAGTCGGTGGACAATATGCATTCTTTAGGTCAGATTGTCTGATGCTGTCAGTTCAGTTTCAATATTTAACCATTCGTTTGAGCGTTTTTTAAATACAGTATGTTTTAGTTTTGCAGATACGGCATACAGAATAAAAACAGAAAGTAAAAGCTCAAAAGATGTGAGTGCTCAGATGGCTTTTTACCAAGGTCTCAGACCCTAATTAGCTTGTTCAGGGTATTGTTTGTCTGCAGACATCATTAGGAAAGGCTAGATGATGAAAAATTCAAAGCTTTTTCAAAACTCTGGCTATCAACCTTGTTTGAGCAAACAGCAAATGTGTGTCTTTTCTAAGCAGCTGCGTAGCACTCTAATTGAAATAACTGATACCCTCAAAGCAGAAAAAGGCTGTAAGATAGTAATTTCTTCCAGGAAGCTGTTTCCTCAGGAGGGTACAAAATGACTTGATGGCAGTTAACAAAAGAAAATGCTGGAGGTCAAGTTAAGGTCTGTAAGATCAAGAAAAGTTGTCTGAGAGATGTGTTAGAAGACTTCCCAGAAAGGTAAACCACTTTATCAGAACACCAAAACCCCTCACTGACTGCAAGTAACCTTTAAAAAGATTTCGAAGATTCTGAAATGGTGGTGCACTGTTATGCTGTTTCCACACTTACATAAATGTGACTTTCAGAAAGAAGTCTTGAGAAAAAAAAAACTTTTTTCCTGCTTCCTTATTTTAAGATTCTGTGAGGTTTGTGACTAAACTTTGTGAAGTGATGAAATTAAAAGTCACCCTTTAAAGTCAATGGGTGAAATTAAGTTTGCAGGATATAGGGTGCGCAGTTTTATTCGAAGCACAAGTGTCCTTCTGTTGGAATGATGTCATATCTAACAAGTTCAACATGTTTGAGTTGCAAGTAAAAACAATTTGTGCAGTTAGCTAATTAATTTTCAGTGACCAAGCAACACAAGCTGATGATGTATTTATTTGCATTGCGTGCATTCAAACACTATAGCAACATGTTTCCTAATAGAGATTCTACAGGAGCATGTGTGACTGATTGATTGAGATACTAACTGCAAAAAAGCACAATTAAATATTTTATTACTTCTTCTGTGATCACCACTTGTGGCAGAAGAAGCCATGTTGGATTTTGAAGTTGGGTCTGCTGAGAAAACAAGAACTTTAATAGGTCCCACTTTGGGGGGGATTCCAGTTTATTTTTGTGACTTGGAACCAAACAAAAGTTGGTATTTCTGAGTACAAATGGAAACTGGTCTAAGACGTGTCCATAAACCTCAACAGAGCGGTGCATGCAAGTTGAGTCAAGAGTCTGAAATACATACAAGCTTTTTGTAGGAAGAGTCAGTGAAAACCCCAAATCTGCAAAACTAAAACTAGAATAGCCTTCACCGCTAAAAATTGGCTTGTCTGGGATCTATTCAGATTTTTCTTTTAGGACTATTTCTATGTTATATTTTGCAAAGTGTAAAATACTGTAAAATAATAAAAAATTATCTGAACATATTTTAAAAATAGCCACTTGTAACTCTTTTTTGGTTTTATTTTCATTCACAAGAAAACAAAATTGAAGGTAACTGAAGACATAAAGCTCTGAAGTGTTTTTTTCTTTACTTAATCCATTACCAAGCGTTAGTTAACTCACCGGGATTAGGCATTACATCGGATCCACTCTGCCTTTTTCTCCAATCACAGAGGGCTTTTGCATATTGAATTGTATGTCAAGACACAGATGGATGCAGACAATTAGCATAGTCAGAGAAAATTTCTTGATAAATTACGACTGAATAAAACCAAACTCAGTGCAGATCTAAGCCTGGAGATTTGTCAAGTCTTATTGACTTGTCAGATGGAGAGGCTCTTAGTGCTAAAAACTATTTTTAAAAAGACATTTTGGATATGAGAGGGTAGGTGAAAGCAGGATGGGAACATGCTATACCAATGAAACCATGCGTTAAGATGGTAATGTCAGAGTTCATAGCTGGCAGTTGTTTTGGTTTAATATCCAACTGGTATAATCCATGAGTTATTTAAATTCAGGCCAGGTTAAACATTAAAACTGAAAGTGAAAAGAAAATATGTAGCAGAGGTGAGTATTAACTTTTACAATAGTAGATGCTTTAAAGAGGTTAAAATGTTGCTGAGATTGCTCTGAAACACTCTGTTCTACAAATGCATTAGCAAACAACACAGAATAAGTTAAAACAGCTATAATATGGAAATTGCATTTCCATTATTCCGCCAGTGTAACTACTTATAGCTTTTTTAAATAATGCTGTTTTTTTAGACCTTGAAGAATAATGTTGGTGAATATATGTAGCCAGCATCGGCAGGTTGAGCGCTGGATTCCCATGTTGAGGTTGGAATTTTTTGTTGTTTCTATTAATGTCTCTGTTATGCATCATACCTCATTAAGTATTCACAGTAAACCTGAATGTTGGACTACAAAACCAGGTCTCATCTTTATCTTGTCGTTTCTAAAACTATCCTCACACACAGCACAGTTTCTAGAAATGTTTTCATCGACTCAAAAGAAATACTGAAAATGACCAAAAACTCTAGCAACCATGCCAGCCCTGTGTGAGGCGCTGTAACACAGCCCATGAAAACACCGGAAACAAGGTGTGGAGAATGTGCATAAAGGAAAACTTAAACACAACAAGAAGGAAACAGATTAGAGATGTGGCTATGACATCATAATTTTCAAAAGCGTACATTTTGGTGAAAACACAGTGGTGGCATTTCACAATGTTTTGGCCCTCCTAAAAAACCTGTTTCCATGTGGATGGAAAGCTGGAACAATTTTAAAAAACAACAGTTCCCATGTGGACGGCTTTTAAATCACCTTACATTAAACCAGTGGTATCCAATCCTGGTCCTCAGGGGGCGTCTATCCTGCACGCTTTAGATGTTTCTCTGCTCTTAAACATTCAAGGATTCAGGTTCTGCAGGAGCCTGTTAATCACTCATTGATTCAAATCAGGTGTGTCAAAGCAGAGAAACATCTAAAACATGCAGGACAGTGGCCCTCCAGGACCAGGATTGGCAATAAAGCAATAAACTGTAATGAGGTAGTTTAAAGGTAAACTTTTTAGCCTTTCAATTTCAAGCAAATTAAATTCTTTCAGTGAAGTTGTTTTCATACAGACATACTGTATGCAATAAAGCATTCCTGATATTTATTAAGACTAGTGTTAGCAAGTTTTCAGTTTTTTTTATCAAAAGCTCACTGAAGATAATGTAAATCACACATCACACAGACATTTACACAAGCTCATGTTGTAATAAAAACAATGCAGCCTGTTTAAAAAGCCTTATTGTCTGTAATGCAAAGATTAGTCCAACGAACAATCATAATTGTGCTATTGATTATACATAACTCACTTTGTCTGAATATGATTACAATTTAATATTGACTTTCCTTGTGTGATGAATTCACCCTCCTAGTGTCACTCTTGTTGACTTGTATGATCTATTGTTCATCAATACCATTGATTCTCCCAAAGTTCATCCATCCATATGTGACTGGCACACCAGGTATTTTACATAAAAAAAAAAAAGATTGAGGGGAGGTGATCTGCATGTCAGCAAAATGTCACCATAATTGAGCTAGGCTGATGTTATTGTCCTTTAACGAAGTTCTGACTGTTTTATAAACAGGGCTGGGACAAGACGCATCAGTCACAAGGGAGACTGTTAACATTACCAAGGACAAGAGCCGCTCGCATTTAAAAAGAGCAGCTGATACACTCTCATCTCTCATCTATCTATCTATCTATCTATCTATCTATCTATCTATCTATCTATCTATCTATCTATCTATCTATCTATCTATCTATCTATCTATCTATCTATCTATCCTACAGAACAAAAGGAGACCTGTAGTACAACAACAGTACACAAGAGTGACAGCATATACAGAGTCTAATTGGTAAGGGCCTGTCACTGATTACAGAGACACTTGTGTTGTGTGTGTGTGTGTCTTGCGTGGGTGCACGGATATTCACGGTACATCCCTGGCAATTGCTCTGCTGGTGGACACCGCTCTGACAGTGGGCCGCCCTCAGAGGTCTCTGGATATCCAGTGTAAATCCAACCTAGTGGAGCTGTGAAAAAAAAAAGCTAATAATATGTTATTGCAGTCTAGGTCCCCCCTGTCGCCTCTCCATCAGACCACCACTGTCACCTTACACATGGACCATGGTGTGATAATGGACAATAATGTGGAGTAGCTGAGAGCGAGAACTCCAATCTGCCTCCTGAGTGGTAAAAGGGCTGAGAGGAAAGTACAGTCCAGATGCTGTGTGGTAGCTCCTGACTGGGAGGCCGTATGTCATCCTATCATGAACCCCTTCCACCAGTTGATCATACTACTGTCTTATTTCATCAATCGCAAAGGTTCAGGCTTCAACCAAGGGTGGGGTTTCTCCACAAATAACGTTCTTCTCCACAGAGAAGTACAGCTAATCCATCAATAGCACACTGCAGCTTTGTTTTTGTTATTGCCATTTTCTAGACATCCAGAGATGTAAACCAAATCCACACTGAGGCTCGTTGCCTAATTGTTTCATCATGATGTGTTTATTCATATTTAATGTAGAGGCATTTTCTCCTGCAAAACACGGTCATTAGTGAGCCTTCCCGAAGACATAAATAACTAGATTTGTTGTTAAATTTCTCAAAGAGAATCTAAAATCTTGACTGACTCCAGGCATGTTTGCACTGCTGTACACAAGCAGATGCATTGTTATTGTTTCTTTGTTTAGAACAAAGTTTTGTAACACAACCTTCAGAACACCAGTAAGAACTCAGTTTTCCAACCTAAACATATTAAATGTGCTTCCTTTGATCAACCTAGTTTTTTATGGTTTTGCTTACAGTGAAATGTTTCCCTACAGAGAAATGTAAAACACTCCAAACAAAAGCAGCATGTAAATGTAAAATCAAAATGGAAGAAGATCCAGCTGGAGTGAGGCCTCTACTGGCAGCTGAGAGCAACATCACTGAAACTGTAGAACTTCTCTTAAATGTACTCAATGAAAAGTCATGAAGAATGGACAAAAAACTTCATAAAGTGAGGAGCCGAGCTCTGTCTTTAGGAGCTCTACCACCTTTTTTATCCCCAATATTTGTTCTTAACAATTGTCTTCCTATATTTTCCTTTTTTCTTTCGCCTTTGGCAGCAGACTCACGCTTACATTTTCACTTAAACATATTCTCCAGGATTGCACTCTTCTGCCGTATATATTTACTTACACAGCCTAATGTAGGTCAGTCATGTGACTCTGCTTAAATGTGGTTTTTGGCAGATTCAGAGTATTTTGTTTACATTCAGTATCGAGCCACATCTCAGAATATCAATATCTCTGATAAACTATTGGAGTAAATTCTTTCAAACTGCACCATTAGAGATGGCTCAGGATAACCTTTATTATGCTTTATGTCATATTTTGCAATGAGTACCTTTAAACATCAATAGGACTCAATTGATAAAGAACAATTTTCTTTGAACTGTTCCATACCGTGTGCATTTACTCTGAAATAAAGCAACATACAATAAAATTTTACCACTGCATCATTAATAAAAGCTTTATGATCAACATAAGAAAAAGTTATCGCGTTTAGATTCACAACCTCCTCACATTTATCAGATTAGAGAATGTTTATAGCAACAAATTAAAGTCCACTTTTCTCATTGTAATTACTGTAATGTTGAAAGGCCACAGGGGGCATTTTATTTTCTGTCTGAATTCTCCCCTCCTTACTGAGTTGTATTTTGGTGCGTGACCAAGAGCTTTGTGGTTTTCTCGACCTCATGGGACCAATTCCCATTATTTGCTTGACTATGACCCTGTATTATGACCCCCCAAGTCTCTCATTCTCCAGAAGCCCACTTTTAAATTGCTCATCTAATGGCGACCTGCATTTTTACTCGACCGTAATGAATGTTCCAATTACGCTGAAAGGTGATGGGGGCGATTTTCCTATATGATAGAGGAAGTGATTGGATCTCGCACAGACCTGTGGTCACCAACTTGCTGATGGGAGGAAGCTAAGCCTCCACTCGTGGTAATGCACCCTCTCAGAGCACTGCTGAGCCACACATCAATGAGGTGGCTATACAGAATTAAGTGCTTGAAATAAATTTATTCATTTTGGCAGAAATGTGTCAAATGACCTTTCCGCTTCTTGTTAAACGCGGTGCACATTACTCCAGAGAAACGCTCCTGTTGTCCACACTTGATAAACCCACCTCCTGTCTGCTTTGTCAAAAGGAAAATGGTAATTAATTGAAATCATTTCCATGTGTAAGGTTGTGCAGATCCCTCCTTAAGGTGTGTGTCAGTGGGTCGGTTTGGAGTGGAGTCAGGTGATAAGAACTCTGGTCATACTGTGCTAAATGACTGCCAAACCTCCATAAAACCAATTCAAGGGCAGATGAGTATGAGGGCAAGGAGTAGTAGGAAAAAAGGGAAAAGCATTGTCCCCAGTGAACTGCATTCTGACAGCAGTAACGACAGTCACTATCCACAGAAATTGCAGTGTTTTGGATCATTCAAGGCTGGGCACATTTTTCATTTTCCACCCCTTTTTTCCTTTTGATTAAAAGGTTGTGGGAACTGAAGAGTCTCCTTGGAGGTGGCATCCTCCTGCTTGACTGAATGTGGGGCATTTCACCCAGCTTTGTGCACAAGTGAGGAGAGCTTATCCTAATGCAGAGGCTGCCTGTCTGCCTGCCAAACGCAGACATGCCTTTAAGAGGGGCCATACATGGTGTTGATTAGTTTTACTGAGCGGGTATGCAGAGACCAATAAATTAAATATGAATAAATTAAAAATGTACTCTAGCAGAAAATTGCTTGGAAAACAACCACCTCCCCATTAAAATATGTATAGTAATGCCTTTTATGTGAAGTAACTTGGGATTAGATATCACTGTAAATTAACACACCATCCAACCGTAGTCAAGAACTTTTCACTTTTAACAAGGACTTATAAAAGAGGTATTTACTCCAGTGTGTTCAGTAATTAATTTGATATTCAAATGAGCTTACAGTATGAATTATAATTGCAAATATCCTAAATAAGAGTAGTTTTAAAAAAGGGGTAGTGTCAACAAAGATTGATGAGGCTTGCTTTGAAATTGCCATCTGTTTCAAATGTTTACTTGACGTGAACCCAGCCCCTCCCTGTTTTTTTTTTCTTTGGAAATAGAGGCATCATGGGGTATAATGGATCATGGCCATGTGAGTCTGTTATTTTTTATTTGTGTGTGAGTGGGGGGGGGGGACTAGAGTGGTGCAACACACACACACATCTCTGCACACAATGCAAACACTGAAGGGGATCAGGAACATCAGGATGTGTGCTGAGCACCCACAGATAACGTCTCTGCAACATTTCCATGACATTGTAGCTGTGTTGGCTCATTACCACAATGTCACAGTGGCAGTGAGAGGATGTTGTGTTGGGGTGAGGGCAGAGGATGGTGGGGAGGGGGTCAGCTGCAGGTATCGGGCCTCTGCAGATGAGCTGATTAATTAAAGAGAGCTCTATTAAGGTTATTGAGATGCAGCCTCCCCTCACCCCCCTTCAAACAGCCCACTCCTCAGTGGATAAAGGAACATGAAGCAGTAAAAAGGGGGGGATGCAAGAAAAGGGAAGCATCCTTGTCTTTTTTGAGATTAGCCAGGGCGCGCCCACTCCACACGGCCCACAACCCTCACCACAAGTGCTTCTTTGCACCCCACCTTTGCCAGAGTGACACTCTCTTCAGGCTCCAAAATGAGGCTGCAGAGTTTTAATCCTTTCTGCCCATCATCCCACCCACCCTTACCTCCATCTGGAGCAGGGCTGGAGGGAAAGGGGGAGGGGTGAAAGTAGGTGGGTGGGGATGAGGTTGAGTGGGGGGTAATCGCATCCCTCGTTCCATCCCGAGGAATTTTCTAATTTCCTTTGCCTCCATGCTTTGTCCCCAAATTCACGCCCCTTAACCTATCCACCATGCAGCCTCTCATCTGCACCCCCACCCCCCACCACCGACTTTTTCTCTCTGTTGTTCTGGCACACAAAATAAACAAATAACTGAAGACTAATGTTTGCTTGCTGCAACATGAGCTGAAAGTTTATTACATCTTCACTGCGTGCTGTGAATATATAGGAAAACACAGATACGTTCACATTTTTCTTGATATGTCTCCTGGAATATCTTCAGCTCTAAACCATTCACAACCGTTACTAATATATCCCGGAGGTCATATTTTGCATTTGTTTTCCAATAATTAATTACAAATATGGTGTAAGACAATGAGAAATATATGCAAAAGTCCTATTTCTGTTTGGAAAAAATTTGCCTAAGACAATGTTTTATAAATAGGCTTTATGCAAATCTAGTGTGGAAGTCTTAAAGGGGATTTATCTTAAAATTATTGTCGTGTGCATGTGTTTGTTTGTTTTTTTTAATTTTATTTCCCAAGTTATTTAAAAAATTACAAGACAGCACTTAAAAGGAACCATGTTTGATTGATTTATTTTAACTGAATGGTCCATTGAGGTGTAAGCATACAACATATTAATTAGAGACAGATTACATGGAAATCACAGTTTTTAATGGGCAGTGGCTCAAGCACTCAATTCTAATTACACATCCTCATGCTCAGAATTAGGTAGCTTTAGGTACAGCTCCCTCCTCTCAGATTAACTCCTGAAAATGAATTCAACAACTAACTACAGCTCCATCTGCTGTTTATAGCAGTCTGAGTAAACCACAGTTAAACAGTGCTGCATTAGAGTAATGGTCTCTTTTGGCAAGCAGCTTTAATCTGAGATAGCCCGTGTCATTAGTACACTCTCACGAACTCTGTTTTACAAAACACAAACATTTAAAAAAAAAGAAAAAAGCAGACTACATTCTCACATGAGCACTAAAACACAAAGCCTGTGCACGAACATGGGCCCCATTGTTGGCACTCATTCACTTCAAGATGCAAATGGGTGAATTTGAAATTCACCCTCTGTGTGTTATGCTTGGATACTTTAATGTTGTATCTATGCTGGGGATTATTCTCTCTACAGCGGAAAAGAAGAAAAAAAAACCTGTGCTTGAATGGCAGTGCCCTCAAAGTAGCTCCTGCTGCTTTCAATGGCCTCCAAACGAGATTAGACCCGCGGCTGCCCTCGGTCCCAATCCTCTGCATTTAGACGGAGCGGAACCAGCCTGTGTGACAGTCTTTCTGTTTTGACACCGAGTGGGTGCAGTTACTGCATATACAACGTTTTGGAATTGAGAGGTCAGAGCCAAGAAGAGAAAATCCCTTCTGCTCACGTTGGTTTTTGTGAATGATATCCAAAATAATCTTTTGTATTCTCTGTATTTAATCTGTGCAGTTATGAATACAATGACAAAACAAAAGAAAAAGCTTGTAAGTTTATCATTAAATTCAGTAAATGCAACAGATTTACTTTTACGTTTGTTTTACATTTGGCACGTTAATTTTTTTTAATTTTATTTTTATCTATGTATCAATAAGTGGGGAACAATTAAAAAAGAAACAAACATGTAAAGCGTAGTTTAACTACAAATATAAATAAGGAGATAACATTAAATAATAACAGGATTTGTGGCTTGTAATAAGTAGATGACTAACACTTTATGAAGGAATGAGTTTTTGGCTGTTTATTCACACTAAATAGATCTTAAACGTCGGATAAAAAGCAACAGTATTCTCCGACAAACTTTTACTGAGGGGTTCTTTTTAAAAACGCCTGGCTGCAGCTCAGACTGAGGCCTTTTGGTTTGGCACAAAGCGGTGCTGCTCAGGATGAACCCTGCCAGGTGCAGAGGTTTTGGTCTTTTTTTTACTACTTTCACATTTACTTATGTGGCTCATTTATTTGACACTGCAGCTGCTGCTTAGTCTCTGGCCAGCACAATTAAGGCTGAACAGTCGGTACATTCAGCCTTTTAGTGAAAAAACAAACAAAAAAAAAGCACTTTACTGTACTCATTCAAAAGAATGACAAAATACTATGCACGTATTCTCCATGCCAACTTTAACGCCATCTCTAGTTTGGTTTTTACTTTCTCACATTTTTTTGTGTCGTATGGTTCTTTTGTTTCTTTTTCTTCTTTGTGTTGTTCTGATTGATAACTGGACTCTGAAGTAGCTGCAGGTTTGCAGAGGACAGTCCTTCTCGGCTGCTGGAGGAATGTCTCTCCTCCTCTGCCTTACTTAAGTCAGAGGTCGGTTTCTGTCCTGTACGGAGGTCCTTCTTGTCCTGAGGTCTGCGCTGTTTTGCACGCAGCTGTACTGGATGTTTCCCTCCAACGTGGGACTGCAGGAATGAGATTCAGATTCATCTTACATAACCGAGTTAACTACAACATTCATTTATAACAGCTGCATGACAGCACTTTTACTAACACGCTCTTTAGGAGGAAAATCTGGCACCACCTAGTGGTAGACAGAAAAACAGGCAGTATGATGGAACAAAGGCCCCCCAAAAAACAGTTTAAAATCCACAAGGTATATTAGAAATTTGCAGTTTGAAATCAAAACCCTTGCATTTAAGATATCCAAACTCCTAAAAATGATAAATCCAGTTGTAGACAGTTAAATAAATCTGTGAAGTGTTGTTGTGTCAGTGTTGGGTTGATGACTTGAACCACTCTTGTTGATCATTATTCCATGATAATAGAAAACCAAAATAATAAAAAAGATATTATTCTTTACCTGGTATCAATAATCTTACTTAATTAAAAGGGCTAAAGCTATTTTGGCTCTTACAGTGAACATTAAAGGAAAATATTTACTTTTTTTATCCTTTGTATGCCTCTTCAACACTGAGATTAAAATGATCAGGACTATTTACATCAGGCTTTTTTTGGCATGAAAAAAAGATAATTTAAAACTTTGATCAGATTTACTCCCAAATTGTTCAATACAAATACTCACACTGAAGTAAATATAAACACATTCAGCTGATCGTAGAATGCAACCTGAGCTCTTTAGGTAATAATATTTTACAATACAGTAATTATAAGTTTGCTGAAAGTGCCAATTCATCCAGGTAATGGATAATTAAAATTTTACAATCAATAACTATTACCACACAGAGTGAGTAATATGTTTGCAGAAAAAAACAAGCTATAGCTTATCTTACTTAAACACATTCAGCACTCAAACAGATTAGAAGATTCTCAGGAGTCCTAAATTTAAAAATGCCAGGCAGCTGATTGTGAGGACCAAATGTTAAACTGAACAAACATCCAGTACCGTTCTGTTGGCGGTGGAAGGTGTACAGGAGCTGCTGTCTCCTTCAGGACTGAGCTCAGCACCGCTGCTGTTTGTTTTTGATGAAGGAGTCAATAAGGCCAGGAACGGCTCCAGTGTGTCCTCAAAAGAGACGAGGGAAGATTCCTCCACAGTTTCTGTTGAGAACGATTTTAAACACCAGCATGAAGCTGCCTCACTCAGCTGTACTATATGATAAACTAACACTGTACTGTACCTATAAGAGCAAAGAACTGTTAATGTTTTGGTGAATATTTTGGAAAACAATAATGATGACCAAATTAATTACACATGAACATTTTTCTCCTGTACTTAGGCCTGCATTATTATTCTGTTTATAATTTTGTTTTTAAACAACCAAAGAAAGAAAAAAGCTCATTTGGGGCAACCTGAATGGTTACTACTGTGTAACACTCATTTGGGAAGCAAGAGTAATTGTTCTATTTCCTGTGTTTTAAACATATTGTGATGTTTGTTCTAAGTGCTCGAACAAAAGGCAAAAAAAAGAAAACTCTTTGCACAGAAACCCTCCAACTAATTACCTTGTAAAGTCTGTCCTCTAGACCTCAGATGGAACTCTACCATTCCTGTGAAGTACTATTTTGTAATAAATTGAATTACTTTTAATAACAAATAGAGAAAACAGTTACCATGAAACACTCCATCTTCTTTTAAATGAGCTCATGATAAATTAGAGTTTTAATAAAGTTTTAAAAGTCTGGGTATTTATAAAACCTTTGAATTTGCGTGACCTGCCCACTCCAAAGGATGACTGGGAAAATCTGCAGCCCTAAAAAAAAGACATTAAAACCTTTTTGGTTTGAGACTAGCGAGGTGTCCCTTTTTTGTTTCTCACTCAGTGCTAAAAAAAAAAAAAAAAAAAACATTAGGCTTGCATAAATACTTAAAAAGTATTTTTTTCCTTTGATGTATTTTTCAGAAATCTTTTATTCGGTCACTGACTTTAATTATTACATTAATAAAAAACTTTGGGTTCAATACTAATTTCCAGCAGTTCCTTGAGAGTTTTTGTTTCTGATTAGCTGCTTGGTGTTTGTTAAACGTATGTTTCAGGACACCTCAATTATAATACTTTACCCATTCAAAGTATAATAAACTGCAGCTAACCGGAGCTGTAGTCCTAAAACTTCATGTTGCCAGTTACTGTAACTCTTTGACTATTTGTTCCAAAGATTTCAGATTTGAGCTTAGCTATTACTCTCTTTGTGCTCCATGTAGTGATGCATCATCTCCAACGCATTGGACGGGCCAGAAGGCACTCTAGTGTCTCCCTGTTGGACAAAGCCTCCCATTAGAGCTCTTTCTGTAACTCACGTCAATTTCTGAATGCAGATAGAGAATTTGATGCCTCACCTGAATCCAGGGATTCTCCAGCAGTAGAGGAGCAGGCATGCGGTATGCAGGATTTGGCTTCAGAAGGCGAGTCAACAGATATTTTGCTGTTGAGACAAACTTGAGCCAATCAGTGAGTTAGTTAAAATCTCAACTCAATGTTTTGCATTTTTTAAAAGTAGGACTGAAGATAAACTTTCACCTGCATCACTGACATTTTCCCAGATGGGTTGATCAAACTGAACTTCCTTGGTCATGATCTTCCTTAGTAGTCTTTCCTTAGTTTTGGAAAAAAAGGGAGGTTTTCCACACAGCCTACAGGGAGACATACTGTAGCTCAGCAAGTAAGCATACATGTGAAAGACAAAATCAAATGTATGTCTACTTACAGCATATACATAATGACTCCAATACTCCAATTATCACACCAGTGGCTATAACCACGGCCACTCATCATTTCAGGAGCTGAAATGTACATATGACACACAAAAAGAACAATGCATGGCTTACTTTGACACAAAAACATGGGGGCATCAAAGTACTGATGAAAACTAGTTTTTATACATGTTTTGCTTCTGAGTCTTTTATGTATATATGATTTTATGCAGAAACTATAATTTTGGGATCATGTTTTGTCAGCACACTCAGAAATATTGTACATGACGTGAAGGAGCCAAGTACTAAATATTGTGGAAATATGACATTAAAGCTTGAAAAGGTGTAGGCATCAATTAAAGAAGTTAACTTTAAGCACATAACTCCCACAGCACAAGTCCCTCAATTTGGAAATAAAAACACAAGAACTGGGTTGGTTAAACAAAAAAACAGGTACCCTTGAATAAAAGATAAAAGTCTAAAGCCTCTGGTGTAAACAGATCATTCTGAACCCGTGGTTGTTTGAGTTGTCTACTCACTTCCAGTAAAATGGGTCATACGGATGACATACCCATGTAGATGAGCGTCCCGCAGGCCTCCGTCTGTATGTTTTCAATCCCTACGCCACTGGTCTTCACTGACATCCCAAAGTCTGCTACCTAATGGTAGAACAGCATTAAAATGTGAATAACAAATAAATATGAAGACAGGTCAGCTGCCTACAGTCCTACAGCACACCATCAAAAACCACCAACATATACTGTTTATAACGCTACAAATATATTAGCAGAATACTAACAAGATACTATAAAAGGAAAGGTTCTACAACAACTAGGTAACCAAGATTTAGCTATTTGAATAAAAAAATGCTACAGTTACATTGACTATAATGTCTGAATAAAAAACAATTAAGGCATATTTTTGACAACACCTACAACATGTAGTTGTGTTTGAGTTTGTGTACATAAAAAATGAAAATTCACAAAGAGCAATATTTATATCATAAACTAACTTTCACTTGGTTAACATACCAGGTATCAGGAATAGCTTACTTGTTGTCAGTTCACATGTTGAGCTCAGAAGATAAACCGTTTAAAAGCACTTTAGTAGTTGCAAATGTAAAGAAAGATCGGATTTATTTGAGGTGAAGAGGCAACATTTAAAGCCTTTACTAATGACTGACAAGCTAAGATAAAGTGTCCAAATGATGCTGAGTCTGGCAAAGAACCTGGGTGATGAAATGTTTTACTTTGTGTCCTGATCTTACCTTGATATCAAACCTGCCATCATCTTCATCAAGACAATTCTTCACAAGAATATTTTCAAGTTTCAAGTCCCGGTGTATTATACCTGTTTAAAAGAAAAAAGAAAAAGTAGAAAAATATTTGGTTGTGAAAAGGAATTTATATATATATATATATATAAAATTCAGCCATTGTGATTTCAAATACTTAATGGTGGCAGTTAACTGTACAAAATTAGGTGTTCTAATCAATATTTATATTGGCATTTTTAGAATAGCAATTGCTTTTTATAATGAACACTGAGTAATTACAGAGCTTGGGAATCTTCAGTAAATCAACAATCATGTTCATAATGACAACAAAGTTTTATGTTCTTGCTGGAACAGCTCTTTTCTTTCACCCTTAATTAAGCTGCTTTTGTTTACTTATCTTAACTACTGAAAAAGGTGTGAAATGATTTGAAAGACATCAATATCAAGTACATTTTATACACATGACGATCTGTTTACCACCCTTACCGTAGACTAAAGTAAAGGGGCATGTTTAAAAAGATCTATAGAATGACTGGGGCGGAAAAATACAATTTGTGCCGGGGAGTTGTTTCTACAGCAGCGTTTGAAGCATCCAGTTATAGAATACCACAGCGCTGATGGTGTGTGGAAGGTAAACTTGACCAACTTTGTACAAAACAGACTTCAGAAAAGGTTCATTTTTTATTTATATCTAGCCCAGAAACTTAAGTCTTTTGTCGTTCATTCTCTCTGCTGTTTTCAGGCAAATAAACTCAGTTCTATGTTTAGAGGTGAAACTATTATACAGTCTGTTAATAAGTACAATAAACATGTTAGATCTGCGCTCTGGAGGTAATACTACAGTGCATAAGTAAATAAGTTTGTTTTAGAACTGTTTTCAGGTGAAAAGAAAGCGCCTGTGTCAACACGAGTCCAAAGAATCCCACATCACAAATAGGAAAATGAAAGAGTGAAAGCAGCAACTGGGAGACAGTTTCTGTAATTATTTGGATTACCTTGTGCTCGTTCAAAGTTCCTGCAGTGGAAAAATGGCTTTTCTTTTCATTGTTACTAATGAAAAGTGGGTTTTAGAATAAAAGTGCAAATCCAAAGTGCAGGTAAGAAGTCTTGGATGTGCCCAGTTCTGGCTGACAGCTAATTTTAATAATCAGAGTAAACCTGAACTTTAAGCTGCAAAACTTTCATCATTGACTGTTCAACAAAAGGAGCTTGAAATTACCTTAGTTAAAGCTACAACTCTGTATAAGTTCTATTATTCTCTGCAAAGGTGAGGAAAAGCCAGGAACACCCATTAATCAGTTTTGCTCCCTAGCTTGTTGTAAATGTGTTATTAACCAGTTGTAATAACCAAAGATTTTCTCAGAAATGTTTGCATCCTTGCAGCTGTCCTCTCACCCCCACTTCTGGCCGAGGAAAGTTGCTGGCCTTCCTGTCTGGTCCTGCTAAAGGTCTTCTTTTGTTTTTGAGAAATTAGAGCATGTTTCAGTTTAATTTAGTGGCTTTCTTCCCTAAAAAAAAACTACTTGTTTGGGTCTACCAAAAATGTAGTGACAGCTTGCTGGGAATGCCCAGCTGAAGAACCCATCAGAAGGACCTTTAACTTCCACCTCCGGCAGAGCTTCAGCTGCGTCCCAGCTGAGACGGGGGGGTCATGTTCCACACCTCTAGTGTCGAGGCTGCTGGTCTGAGCTGTGGCCTCTCAAGGTGGCCATTCTCAAGCCCAGTGGTGGACACTCAAGCTGAAGGTGTCCTATCAGTCCTTGTTAGCTGATAGGATTCCAGAGGCAGTTGAGAGATACCAGCAGGCCAAGCAGGCTGCAGCCATGGCTGTAGCCCTCACCAAAGCAAAGGCTTGGAGTTTGAGGAGGAAGCCTTGGATAGAGAATCCTGATTGGCTCCAAAAAGTTTCTGGCAAACCGTCAGGGGTCTGAGGTATTGTGTACTCTGTACTGGTCAATTGTGGTGAAGAAGGAGCTGAGCTGCAAGGAAAGCTCTCTGTTTACCGGTCTACCATATTTTTATTTAATTGGTATTACTCTGAAGAAATTTGATTTCACTATTTATTTTTATTTTTGTAAAGAATGCCAGTTTAAATTGACCATGACTGATTTATGACCACAATAAAAGCTTAAAACATACACAGGGATGAATATTATTTATAGGCACTGTATATAACGCTACTGAACAGAACTGCAGTGTTTAAGTGCTTTATGATTCAGTTGTGTATTTCTGTAAAACACAAAGCGCATAAAGTGAGCCTAAAAAGCAAATGTAAAACTAACCAAAGAGGATGCTGAACGATAAAATGGAACGTTCTGAAACAGGATTGTACACTGTGATCCCTGTGTCTGCGTTCTCACCGTTGTGATTCTTATAGACCAACAACATGCTTGTGCTGGAAAGTGTCAAAGCCTGAATGTACCAGTGCTTCTGAATCACATCATGTTTATGCAATCTATTGCTGTGATATTATTTAAGACAAAACTCTTAATCCGAAACCCAAGAACCAACCGATTTGGCAGAGTAATTTTGAATAGGCTTGTAAAGTTTGAAGTGAATAAAGTGAGCAGCTGTTGAGAGAAAAGATTAACACTCAGACAGACCTACACTAGATTCCTGAATTACGTGTGACGGTGTTACAGCACTACGTGCTCCATATTCGACGTGACAGCTGTGGCTCAGGTGCTATATACAAAATAACATTTAACACTGTTACCATCAGTTTGTTCAAATACATTACCACTTTTATGAAGGTAAGCTACTGCGTCAGCTAGACAAAATATAATTTTTCTTGTCTCATCCTCAGTGAAGACGTTTTTTTGCTGCAGCAGCTGCTTCAGGTCACCTCCTTCACACAGTTCAGTGACCAAATAAATCATCTAGAAACATCAGGAGAAATACAGACAATTTATGAGCTCATCAGTGATATTTCAGCAGGGATATAGTTGTGAGAGATGTCATTAAATGTTCCATGCGCAACACTTAGGTCCAATTTTTTAAATGTGTATGCAGTGCTTACCAAGGGTGATGTGTAGATTGCCTCAAGATATATTATGTGAGCATGATTCACTGATCTGAGAACTATTATTTCGTTTTCCACCATGGCAACCTTCGAAGTTCCTGCCTGATGGGAAAGAAAGTTAGGAGCAATTGTTTATCTTCTTACATGAACTTCTTTTATTAGTGCAACTTTTTTATTACCTAAAAAAGACAGGCCTCCCGACGGGATTTTAAATTCACTCACCGCTGGTTTGTAAACCTCCTTAATAGCCCATTTTGTCTGTGTCTCAATGTGGGTGGCTTCGTAAACCGCTCCATAGCTACCTTGGCCCAATTTCCTCCCAAACTCATAAATTTCCTGTGTGATTTCACAAAAAAGAAAAAAAAAAGTGATAAATTAAGAAATAAATAACACGGAGCTAAAACCGTAGGATCTTTTCACTTTTCAAAAATATTAAACTCTTACACCTGAATTCTGAAATGCATCCTAATTTGAAGTTTTCTGGAAGAATAAAACTGGTCTCCGGAGCTGTGGAATATAGTATTTTTAATCAACTCACAAATGATTAAGTTGCTGCTGCAGTTCGTTCAATCTCAGGTCTAATTAACTTGATTATTATCTGTGTTCATGCAAGACTGAGCACTGGCTTGCTTTGGATTTTGCAAAGAAAGCAGTCAAATTCCCTAAAGAAAGGGGGCTATGCAGTAGAAAGGTAGAGCTTGAACCTCTTCTGGTGCACATACAGTCCTGCTCACCATTATTGGCACCCCTTCATGATTTGCATAGCTGAGTGAATATCTTCATGATCATTCATTGGTTAATTCATGTCATATGTGTGGAGGCAGTCCATCACAAGTGATCTTCATGTGTGATTTGCAACAGGTGAGCCAAATTGGATTTTCATATTGATTTGCAGCAAAGGGTGCTAATACCATTGGCATGGTAAAAA